>NC_090778.1:12907500-13210833 GCF_040054535.1 Antennarius striatus | reverse complement strand
AATAATACAAATATTAATGCTATTTTTATATATTTAACCTGCGTGCACGTGTCGTGCACGTATATGCTAGCATGCATGTAACGCTGGTTTTGGAAGGCGTGTCAACGTAGTTCACACTCATCCAGAGTCTGAGGCTGATGTTCAGGTGACTGATCCTACTGGATACATCTGTAGTTTCTTGGAGATATGCAGAAAGTGATTGTAGTAATTTAATTTACTGACTTGAGGCCGTATGCAATGTTAGTGATGCATTCAGGGTGTTTGGATACTGTCCATTTGTGTGTGATACAGCCCATCATACAAACTGCAGAAATGTAAATTTGAGTTTGTGGTGATTTCAGAATGGTTGATTCAGCAACCCTTCTACATGCATGTTTTTACCCCAAAGGAGCACTTCTCAACTTACGAATGCTTTTTGAATGACATCATTTGATTATATATATAGCTGACTTTTCTCTAACTGTACTTTGAGTTACAGTGCAGTTTTGGGAAAAAATAAAATATTCATTTTGCTTTAAATTGTGGTTTTGGGTGAATACAGATGCTCTGGTGACAACAATAGAATTTGTAGATGATGTGGCATTTTGCTTGTGAGAAGCATTGAGGTGGAAATTCCTATAAAAGTATATTGATCTTTGCTTGACAAAATGGATATGAGCAATCAACAAGAACATGTATTGCCTTCTCTTTTGGGGGATAAGTAGAAATGTTTATCAGGGAATGTACTATATCTGGTTATGGGTTGAGTGAATCCAGTTCTGAATATTGATCTATTGAAGCTGGAATGTGTTTACATTTGTGTCTCCCTGTGTGTGCACCTTGACAAAACAGATATTTAACCATTATAAAGGACAGTGCCTGTAAAGTTCTTTTGATGAGGGCCAGGTATACTTTGGTATACCTGTAACATAATAAAAATTGGGACAAACTGAAAAAAATGTAATACATAACTGGCCTAGCAGCATCAAATGTTCAGGGTGTGCCATGTGGAGCAAACAAATGTTTGGTGAGGTGCTGACCATGTGGAGCAACCTACTGAAATAATTAGGACTTAAATTGGATGTTGTAGTGTACGCGTTGTAATACAAGGTCATGTTGATATAAAAAATGTTCAAATGAATTAGAATACACTAAACTAATAGTAATGAATGTAGGAGATTGGAAAAAATTGTGGTAAGGACAGGCTGGCTCTATCACAGTACCTTAAAATTTGTGCAACTTCCAAGTATACATCAACATGACTATTCCAGATGATTATGAACTATGATTATGAATATGTCTTTAAATCAGTTATTAGTTTGGAAGGATGTTGTTTGTGTTGTTGGATACATTTGAAACAATTTAACAATATTTTCACAGAGGCCTAATGTCAACAAGGAGAACCAGGATTAGGGCCTGCAGATGATGCAAAATCATACATTCTGTCTGCGAGGGACAAACCAGCATTTATTGAATGACATATTGACGCCAATAAAGGTACAGGGCATTCTTTGGGTGCACAATACACTGTTATAAAGTTGATATTTAGGATGCATAGCAAAAACATATCTTTGGGAACAAACTTCATTTCAACTGCTAATTATTCAATGTAAAACAATTAAGTTCTTTACCTTACAGTCATATTTCTAGTTCTGTCTACACTCACCTCTATGCATTTACACACTCATGTGTCCCTGGTCTTGTCCTTGTGGGGTCTTGAAATCCTGGACACACAGTTTTCTCTTTTGTTGCAGCCAGTTAACTTTACACACTCCGTTTCTAGTCTTATCCTTGTGGGGCCCTTCCGTCTGTAACTTATAATATATTACTTTATAAACAATTGGCAACACCTGTCAACAACCAAGTCAAGTCATTACTGTCATAAAATAGCACTTTATTAAGTATTAGAGGTTTGACATGGCTATGTTGAATGTAACCCATGTTACTCCTTCATTTGTTGTTTTATTTCCTTGTTCCACTAGTATAGACTGAACAATGCTGTTATTTTTGAGTTTACATGTCATTTCAGAAGCTGCTTTCACTTGAACTAGTGCTTTTAAGACAGAAATATCAACAAATAGCAGGTTTTATCTTTACCAGCTTGCAAACGATTGTTTTGATCTGAATTCACAGGTGATAAACAAGCAGCCTCCCATTCCAACATCCGCACCAGAGATGGTACCCTTGGATCTACAATCTCAGACTGATTACATCAGCGCCTGTGACAGCATACAGGTAAAGTAGCAATGCTGAAGCCATCATTCCCAGTTATTTTAAGTTGTACATTAACCAGAATAAGAAGGGCTAGTGCTGCTTGTGTTTCACTAATGGTTACTGCCTGGATTTGTGTCCTATTTGAAGTAACAGACTTGACCTTAGTCATATTTCTAGTTCTGTCTACATTCACCTCTATGCATTTACACACTCATGTGTCCCTGGTCTTGTCCTTGTGGGGTCTTGAAATCCTGGACACACAGTTTTCTCTTTTGTTGCAGCCAGTTAACTTTACACACTCCGTTTCTAGTCTTATCCTTGTGGGGCCCTTCCGTCTGTAACTTATAATATATTACTTTATAAACAATTGGCAACACCTGTCAACAACCAAGTCAAGTCATTACTGTCATAAAATAGCACTTTATTAAGTATTAGAGGTTTGACATGGCTATGTTGAATGTAACCCATGTTACTCTTTCATTTGTTGTTTTATTTCCTTGTTCCTCTAGCATAGACTGAACAATGCTGTTATTTTTGAGTTCACATGTCATTTCAGAAGCTGCTTTCACTCGAACTAGTGCTTTTAACACAGAAATATCTACAAATAGCAGGTTTTATCTTTACCAGCTTGCAAACGATTGTTTTGATCTGAATTCACAGGTGATAAACAAGCAGCCTCCCATTCCACCAGCCGCACCTGAAATTGGTACCCTTGGATCTACAATCTCAGACTGATTACATCAGCGCCTGTGACAACAAACAGGTAAAGTAGCAATGCAGAAGCCATCATTCCCAGTTATTTTAACTTGTACATTAACCAGAATAAGAAGGGCTAGTGCTGCTTGTGTTTCACTAATGGTTACTGTCTGGATTTGTGTCCTATTTGATGTAACAGACTTGACCTTAGTCATATTTCTAGTTCTGTCTACATTCACCTCTATGCATTTACACACTCATGTGTCCCTGGTCTTGTCCTTGTGGGGTCTTGAAATCCTGGACACACAGTTTTCTCTTTTGTTGCAGCCAGTTAACTTTACACACTCCGTTTCTAGTCTTATCCTTGTGGGGCCCTTCCGTCTGTAACTTATAATATATTACTTTATAAACAATTGGCAACACCTGTCAACAACCAAGTCAAGTCATTACTGTCATAAAATAGCACTTTATTAAGTATTAGAGGTTTGACATGGCTATGTTGAATGTAACCCATGTTACTCTTTCATTTGTTGTTTTATTTCCTTGTTCCTCTAGCATAGACTGAACAATGCTGTTATTTTTGAGTTCACATGTCATTTCAGAAGCTGCTTTCACTCGAACTAGTGCTTTTAACACAGAAATATCTACAAATAGCAGGTTTTATCTTTACCAGCTTGCAAACGATTGTTTTGATCTGAATTCACAGGTGATAAACAAGCAGCCTCCCATTCCACCAGCCGCACCTGAAATTGGTACCCTTGGATCTACAATCTCAGACTGATTACATCAGCGCCTGTGACAACAAACAGGTAAAGTAGCAATGCAGAAGCCATCATTCCCAGTTATTTTAACTTGTACATTAACCAGAATAAGAAGGGCTAGTGCTGCTTGTGTTTCACTAATGGTTACTGTCTGGATTTGTGTCCTATTTGATGTAACAGACTTGACCTTAGTCATATTTCTAGTTCTGTCTACATTCACCTCTATGCATTTACACACTCATGTGTCCCTGGTCTTGTCCTTGTGGGGTCTTGAAATCCTGGACACACAGTTTTCTCTTTTGTTGCAGCCAGTTAACTTTACACACTCCGTTTCTAGTCTTATCCTTGTGGGGCCCTTCCGTCTGTAACTTATAATATATTACTTTATAAACAATTGGCAACACCTGTCAACAACCAAGTCAAGTCATTACTGTCATAAAATAGCACTTTATTAAGTATTAGAGGTTTGACATGGCTATGTTGAATGTAACCCATGTTACTCTTTCATTTGTTGTTTTATTTCCTTGTTCCTCTAGCATAGACTGAACAATGCTGTTATTTTTGAGTTCACATGTCATTTCAGAAGCTGCTTTCACTCGAACTAGTGCTTTTAACACAGAAATATCTACAAATAGCAGGTTTTATCTTTACCAGCTTGCAAACGATTGTTTTGATCTGAATTCACAGGTGATAAACAAGCAGCCTCCCATTCCACCAGCCGCACCTGAAATTGGTACCCTTGGATCTACAATCTCAGACTGATTACATCAGCGCCTGTGACAACAAACAGGTAAAGTAGCAATGCAGAAGCCATCATTCCCAGTTATTTTAACTTGTACATTAACCAGAATAAGAAGGGCTAGTGCTGCTTGTGTTTCACTAATGGTTACTGTCTGGATTTGTGTCCTATTTGATGTAACAGACTTGACCTTAGTCATATTTCTAGTTCTGTCTACATTCACCTCTATGCATTTACACACTCATGTGTCCCTGGTCTTGTCCTTGTGGGGTCTTGAAATCCTGGTCACACAGTTTTCTCTTTTGTTGCAGCCAGTTAACTTTACACACTCCGTTTCTAGTCTTATCCTTGTGGGGCCCTTCCGTCTGTAACTTATAATATATTACTTTATAAACAATTGGCAACACCTGTCAACAACCAAGTCAAGTCATTACTGTCATAAAATAGCACTTTATTAAGTATTAGAGGTTTGACATGGCTATGTTGAATGTAACCCATGTTACTCTTTCATTTGTTGTTTTATTTCCTTGTTCCTCTAGCATAGACTGAACAATGCTGTTATTTTTGAGTTCACATGTCATTTCAGAAGCTGCTTTCACTCGAACTAGTGCTTTTAACACAGAAATATCTACAAATAGCAGGTTTTATCTTTACCAGCTTGCAAACGATTGTTTTGATCTGAATTCACAGGTGATAAACAAGCAGCCTCCCATTCCACCAGCCGCACCTGAAATTGGTACCCTTGGATCTACAATCTCAGACTGATTACATCAGCGCCTGTGACAACAAACAGGTAAAGTAGCAATGCAGAAGCCATCATTCCCAGTTATTTTAACTTGTACATTAACCAGAATAAGAAGGGCTAGTGCTGCTTGTGTTTCACTAATGGTTACTGTCTGGATTTGTGTCCTATTTGATGTAACAGACTTGACCTTAGTCATATTTCTAGTTCTGTCTACATTCACCTCTATGCATTTACACACTCATGTGTCCCTGGTCTTGTCCTTGTGGGGTCTTGAAATCCTGGACACACAGTTTTCTCTTTTGTTGCAGCCAGTTAACTTTACACACTCCGTTTCTAGTCTTATCCTTGTGGGGCCCTTCCGTCTGTAACTTATAATATATTACTTTATAAACAATTGGCAACACCTGTCAACAACCAAGTCAAGTCATTACTGTCATAAAATAGCACTTTATTAAGTATTAGAGGTTTGACATGGCTATGTTGAATGTAACCCATGTTACTCTTTCATTTGTTGTTTTATTTCCTTGTTCCTCTAGCATAGACTGAACAATGCTGTTATTTTTGAGTTCACATGTCATTTCAGAAGCTGCTTTCACTCGAACTAGTGCTTTTAACACAGAAATATCTACAAATAGCAGGTTTTATCTTTACCAGCTTGCAAACGATTGTTTTGATCTGAATTCACAGGTGATAAACAAGCAGCCTCCCATTCCACCAGCCGCACCTGAAATTGGTACCCTTGGATCTACAATCTCAGACTGATTACATCAGCGCCTGTGACAACAAACAGGTAAAGTAGCAATGCAGAAGCCATCATTCCCAGTTATTTTAACTTGTACATTAACCAGAATAAGAAGGGCTAGTGCTGCTTGTGTTTCACTAATGGTTACTGTCTGGATTTGTGTCCTATTTGATGTAACAGACTTGACCTTAGTCATATTTCTAGTTCTGTCTACATTCACCTCTATGCATTTACACACTCATGTGTCCCTGGTCTTGTCCTTGTGGGGTCTTGAAATCCTGGTCACACAGTTTTCTCTTTTGTTGCAGCCAGTTAACTTTACACACTCCGTTTCTAGTCTTATCCTTGTGGGGCCCTTCCGTCTGTAACTTATAATATATTACTTTATAAACAATTGGCAACACCTGTCAACAACCAAGTCAAGTCATTACTGTCATAAAATAGCACTTTATTAAGTATTAGAGATTTGACATGGCTATGTTGAATGTAACCCATGTTACTCCTTCATTTGTTGTTTTATTTCCTTGTTCCACTAGTATAGACTGAACAATGCTGTTATTTTTGAGTTTACATGTCATTTCAGAAGCTGCTTTCACTTGAACTAGTGCTTTTAAGACAGAAATATCTACAAATAGCAGGTTTTATGTTTACCAGCTTGCAAACGATTGTTTTGATCTGAATTCACAGGTGATAAACAAGCAGCCTCCCATTCCAACATCCGCACCAGAGATGGTACCCTTGGATCTACAATCTCAGACTGATTACATCAGCGCCTGTGACAGCATACAGGTAAAGTAGCAATGCTGAAGCCATCATTCCCAGTTATTTTAAGTTGTACATTAACCAGAATAAGAAGGGCTAGTGCTGCTTGTGTTTCACTAATGGTTACTGCCTGGATTTGTGTCCTATTTGAAGTAACAGACTTGACCTTAGTCATATTTCTAGTTCTGTCTACATTCACCTCTATGCATTTACACACTCATGTGTCCCTGGTCTTGTCCTTGTGGGGTCTTGAAATCCTGGACACACAGTTTTCTCTTTTGTTGCAGCCAGTTAACTTTACACACTCCGTTTCTAGTCTTATCCTTGTGGGGCCCTTCCGTCTGTAACTTATAATATATTACTTTATAAACAATTGGCAACACCTGTCAACAACCAAGTCAAGTCATTACTGTCATAAAATAGCACTTTATTAAGTATTAGAGGTTTGACATGGCTATGTTGAATGTAACCCATGTTACTCTTTCATTTGTTGTTTTATTTCCTTGTTCCTCTAGCATAGACTGAACAATGCTGTTATTTTTGAGTTCACATGTCATTTCAGAAGCTGCTTTCACTCGAACTAGTGCTTTTAACACAGAAATATCTACAAATAGCAGGTTTTATCTTTACCAGCTTGCAAACGATTGTTTTGATCTGAATTCACAGGTGATAAACAAGCAGCCTCCCATTCCACCAGCCGCACCTGAAATTGGTACCCTTGGATCTACAATCTCAGACTGATTACATCAGCGCCTGTGACAACAAACAGGTAAAGTAGCAATGCAGAAGCCATCATTCCCAGTTATTTTAACTTGTACATTAACCAGAATAAGAAGGGCTAGTGCTGCTTGTGTTTCACTAATGGTTACTGTCTGGATTTGTGTCCTATTTGATGTAACAGACTTGACCTTAGTCATATTTCTAGTTCTGTCTACATTCACCTCTATGCATTTACACACTCATGTGTCCCTGGTCTTGTCCTTGTGGGGTCTTGAAATCCTGGTCACACAGTTTTCTCTTTTGTTGCAGCCAGTTAACTTTACACACTCCGTTTCTAGTCTTATCCTTGTGGGGCCCTTCCGTCTGTAACTTATAATATATTACTTTATAAACAATTGGCAACACCTGTCAACAACCAAGTGAAGTCATTACTGTCATAAAATAGCACTTTATTAAGTATTAGAGGTTTGACATGGCTATGTTGAATGTAACCCATGTTACTCTTTCATTTGTTGTTTTATTTCCTTGTTCCTCTAGTATAGACTGAACAATGCTGTTATTTTTGAGTTCACATGTCATTTCAGAAGCTGCTTTCACTTGAACTAGTGCTTTTAAGACAGAAATATCTAAAAATAGCAGATTTTATCTTTACCAGCTTGCAAATGATTGTTTTGATCTGAATTCATAGGTGATAAACAAGCAGCCTCCCACTCCAACAGCCGGAGTGTCCCCCGCCTCACGCCCTGAGACTGCCAGGATAGGCACTGGCTACCCCGCGACCTGCGTTAGCGGATTCAGCGGATTTGGAAAATGAATGAATGAATGAATAAACAAGCAGCCTCCCACTCCAACAGCCGCAGTGTCCCCCGCCTCACGCCCTACGCCAGCATGGGATAGGCTTCAGCACCCTGTGACCCGCCACGGTGGACACAGTGGCAGAAAATGGATGGATGGAGATGTGGCCCACTTTATTTTCAGTTTTTTCTTTTATAAAGTTATCTTTCTTTAAGTTTTTTTTTTTTTTAAATTGAACTAAGGCTAAAAGAAGGCCTCAGGGTAGAAAGTTTTTGTTTTATGTTTTTCACTGCCTGTTTTTGATTTTATATTTTTGAAATGAAGCCCACTTGTTTTTTCTTTTATAAAGTTATGGTGATCTAAGCTCAAAAGAAGGCCTTTTTGGAAAAAAAACCCAGTGGAGAGCAAGGCAGTAAGGTTTTGTATGTTTTTGTCACTGCCTGTTTTTTATTTTGCATTTTGTTGTGATGAGGCCATATTTATTGAAGTTTTTTCTTGTTTGTTGATAAAGTTGGGTTAATGTAAAGCATTCATGTCTTTGTCACATGTCTTGTACCACGCTACGATATAAAAGCTAGAAATGTGTGTGCAGGTGTGTAAAAAAGGACGTCTAAGGTAGTAAATGCTAGAAATTGGGCCTCACAATGCAGCAAAAAACTTACTTGGAGACAAAAGTTTGGAAATATGTTAAACTCAAGTGATATTTGTGAAATAGATTTTTTTTCCAGCTTGCCTGATTTTTTACAAAGTTGTAGCACCAGTGGAAAGGGTGGACCCCACAAAGTAGCAAAGATGAGTGAGACCCGGTAAGGTAGTATAAGTGAGTATGTGTGTGTGTGTGTGTGTGTGTGTGTGTGTGTGTGTGTGTGTGTGTGTTTGTTAAAGAGAGAGAGTTAAGCCAGAGCGAGAGAAAACCCCCTCCGCCCCTCAGTGAAACCTCAACCAGAGTGTTGTGCAGAATTTTAATGGACTCTTCTGTCAGATATGGGGATTTTCCATCCAAATCCCCAGACATAAAGACACACACACACACACACACACACACACACACACACACACACACACACACACACACACACACACACACACACACACACACACACACACACACACACACACACACACACACACACACACACACACACACACACACACACACTAATGAGTCTGTCAGGGAGGGAAAGACCTCAGAAGAGGTGATATTGTGCTGCACAGATTGTTTATTGCAAAGAGCAACATAACAGAAAATGTGATGATGATCATTTTGCTAATCGATATCTTATTACAATCTACTGTGTGGCCAATTCAGGGAGGGTTTTATCACACATACCAGTCTGTAGTTGAAATATACAGTATTTTATTCTAAGATCTTTATGCATACACAGAAACACAAGCACAAACATCCGCAACTATTTGATTTCAACTCAAAACAGTTGCTTACTAATGTTGTGTTGTTTCTCATATTGTGGTACAGAGGGGAAATAAACTCTCACACAAACAGATTGTTTTCATTCTGAATGTTCTCTGTTGGTGTTGAAGTTATGAATTTGTTAAAATTACCACAGAGAGAAAGTAAGCAGTTATGCTTTAGCTTCACAGATGTGTTTGGTTTGCTGTTTTGTCTGTTTTCTTATTTGTGAAACACTTCAGTCAGGACCACCATATGAAAAGATATCTATTAATCAAAGGATATTTCCTGTGCAATTAATTATGTGAATACAGTTGTGCTTTTCTTCTTACTATTCATTTTCATTAATGCAAGCACTATCATTTAGAGCAACGACTGCATACTCTGGTTCACTTGCTAATTTGAGGGAGACACTTAATATTAGGAATCTATCTGTCTTGATAAATTATGTAATTATGTAAATGTCAAGATAAACTTCCTGGACAGTTAGAGGTGATAATGAGTGAAAAGGATTGAGAAAGGCCCCCAAACTGCTAATTGGATGATGGACAATGTTCTCTTGGGAAGATGCCTCTCTGTGGTGCAGTGTTCAACCTACAGCCTTAAGGAACACATGTATGCGACATAGAGCACCGGGTAGAATCATGTAGGTTGTGCTTATGCAATGTTTGAGGATTGAATGGCCAGTGTGTAGCATTACTGAAGGAAAGAAAGTAAGAAATTAAAAAAACAAAAAAAAAGCTCCCTTCCGCCAGCAAGGTGACATTCCTTGTCCCAAGAGCCAGTCTTTGTGCCCAGGGATCAGATTGTTGGGACCCATGCTGTCGACTGCCACCCAATCCACATTGTACCCGTTCCCCATGGTTCCCTCAGGAGATGGTGAGTCCACCAGAGGTTGGGACCCCATGTTGTCCTTTCAGGCGCTGGGGTGGGGGTGAGTGGGTTGATTTACACTACAAAATTATGCTGCAAATTAATGCGTTATAAAAATTAACACAATTAATCAAGAGTGGCAAGTCAATGTGCGAGCATTTAAAATTTATCCCATTGAGTGACCCGTAGGCTGCAGTGGCACGTCACTTCCTACCTGTGCCACTAGCCAAAAGCAGGGTGACTGACAACAGAGATGGACGCGATACAGGAGAGCGAGACAAGTCCACTCGGACGTTTGGGTGGAAAGTTTATTTCTAAAAAGAACAAAGATGGGACTATAAACAAACACGCTGTGATTCTGCGCTTTAGACGCCTCTGTCAGTCTGCCCTTGAATGAATAAGGGATCCAACGTAAAGCGTCTTTGAGTGTTCAGAAAAGCACTATATAAATGTAATTCATTATTATTATTATTATTTGTACCTTTTGTAAAAGAGAATTTTCATATCACCGAAGCAGCTCCAGCCTAACGTATCATTTAAATGCAAAACATGTCAAGTACACAGAGTTGAACGTTAGCTTACTCTTTTAAAGGAAGAGCCTGTTAGCATCGTGCTATTTAGTTGCCTTATTTAGAGGCATGTTATACTATTTGTTTTGAATTTCTGTATTGAGTCAGCTTTAGTATTCATTTTGATTGAGAGTCTGCTTATGTGCCTCTTTGAGAATCAGCCTTATTTTATTTCTGAATTTTATTTATTTTATTTAACTGTAGTCATATTGCATTTTTGAGAAATGCACCTGGCCTAATTGGTTTGCTGATGTTCTTGGCCTTTTTTCTTTTGAATTTCATTTATAAAGCACACTCAACCAATAAAAATGTGGATTTCAAATCTTCTCTTCTTGGTGCATTCTATTGATTAGTCATGCAATTTTGTAATGTCCTAGAATTAATTAATTAATTCATTCATTCATTTTCATGTACCGCCGCTGTGTCCGCCGTAGCAGGTCATGGGGAGCCTATCCCAGCTGGCATAGGGTGTTAGGCAGAGGACACTCTGGGCACGACAGCAGTGCACCGCGGAGCCACATACAAAAACATACAAACAGCACACACACACTCACTCCTACGGGCAATTTGGGACCAGCCAATCAACCTGAAGCGCATGCTTTTGGAGGTGGGAGGAAGCCAGAGAACCTGGAGTGAACCCATGCAGACACAGGGAGAGCATGCAAACTCCGCACAGAGCGGGACTCGAACCCAGACCCACCGTGTTGTGAGGCGACAGGGCTAACCACTGCGCCACCGTGCCGCCATTGTCCTAGAATTCAAATTCTTTATTTGGGGGCCTTTAGCAGGTATGAGATTAAAATGCAATTAATTAGATTAATTAATTACAAATCCTGTAATTAATTAGATTTTTTTTAATCGCCTGACAGGACTAATATATACATTGCACCCTCATTACTCGCGGTCAATGCGTTCCAGGATTCATACACGAATAAAGAATTCTAGCGATGAAATATTCATCTATTTATGGTAATTTAAACGTTTATGAACCCTCTCCATACTGATATTAAACCACTTTCTCTCTGTATTACCTTCTCCCAAACTCTTATCGACTTGTTTAAAGCACTTTTGTGTCTCCTAGATGCCGTCAGCCAATAGAACACAGAGGGACAAATCTGTGTTCTTTGTTTAGTGCCTTGTTGAGCCACATTTTGTAATAACGATGCGTTTTGTAATAAATAGTCCAAAATGTAATAACTTTTTCATTTCATTTTATAATAAAGCTGCATTTTGTAATAAAGTACCGCATTTTGTAATAAACTGCCCCAACGCATTTTGTAATAAATTTTGCCGCATTATGTAATAACTTATGACATTTTCGACGTTTATTACAAAATGCGGCTCAACATGCCTTCCACTTTAAAACAGCATTGATATGTGTTGTTTCTATAAAATATTGTGTTAAAATATTAAACAATGCTCTACATTTTCCACTTTTGAAATATTAATACTTTCATGGTATAGGATAAGGTGCAACACCTTCAATACTTAATACCCTTTATTTCAAAAGGCCCAGGTTAGCATAGATCATTTGTAATTATTAGTGAATAAAAAAAATATGTGTTATGCCCCAATCCTGCCAAGATTAGTTGTTTATTTTAGTTTAATTTTCATTTTATGTTAGTGTGCACCAACATGCCCTCATTAAACCACAGTCATAGACTGCATTAGTATCCTCTAAGGCAGAAATGTGACAGTAGAATGGAGAGGACCACTTTCCCTCCCTGAGATACTTTGTTTGCATATTGATGAATTTACTAGCACTTCCATCTTGACTGCCGGATTGCAGGAACCCTTGACATTGTTGAAGGCAACGGTATTCACAAGTGCAAATTTGCATAATGACATAGTATGTTGTTTACATTGAAAAGGGAAGCTGTAATTAGAGAACACCACAGAGTCAGAGAGGAGAGAGACACTTGTTGAAATTATATGAGAGACAGATTTCTCAGGTTTTCAGGTTTGCATTGCATATCATTTAGAATTTAATTCATCCATCTCAAAACCATTTTGAAAAAGGAAAGTGTGCATGAGTCCAATTGAATTTTGTACAGCAGCAAATTTAAACAGTATTTTATCTTTCAATATGTATTTTGCATTGCTGTTTGTGATGATCCATGTTGTATTGTTTTGATGCGTTAACCCAGATAACAGTTGTTAAACTGTTACTGTAAAATAGAATGAACATCAATAATATGCAGAATCCTATACACAGGATCCTGATGGATCACTTGATGAGTTATTTCTTTAACACAAAACATGAGTTGAAACATGAAATATCACTAATGCAGACATCCATCCAGGATATATACATACGATATCCTTCTATGATTTAATGCTGTATGCTAATATATATGCTTTGTGTAACAATATATTTCACTTTGACTTTTCACCAAGAGGGTTCTGCACATGAGATGTAATTTATATGAATTTCTTTGTATTTTCAGTGCTGTAAAAAAAATGTGTCTGAGATAAGTAACTTCATTTCAAGTAAACTGGGAAGAAGACAGAGACTGGTTCACTGTTTTGTATCTGATAAAATAGCATATATTAATTGGAACCAGTTTTATCAACTAGAGACATGCTTAGTGGTAGCTGTATTGTCAACTGCAGTGAATAGAAAGAAGAGAGACTAAGTGCATTCTTTGAATGCCTACCAACAGATGGTGAATCACTTCTTGCGATTAGTAATATCCAGAATTGATGAATGCACAAATGTAAGCACTAAGAAATCTGGTACACGATTTGTTCAACTTTGCTGTATAACACCACCATTGAGTATATTGTTAGGTATTTGTTTACTTCAATTGCATGACATGACAGAAATACTCACTAAATGTGAGTGTTTCTGTGTTTACCCCACACATGTGCATGACATGAACTGCACTTCAGACCTGCTGGTCTTCCTTCTCAGGTTTTATTTATTCAGTTTATTTCTTTCTCTCCGGACATGTTATTACTACAGACTTCACCTTCATCACTTTTGCAACACCAACAACATCCGAAAAAGAAAAAAAAAAGGGTTGATGGGTAGAAGCCATTTGGCTTGTAAAATTCACATCCCCAGAATCAACAACATCTCTCTCATTACAACACGTTATCAACTAAACTCATACATTGAATGTCACAATTCACAGTGATATTTTTCACAAGCATAGCACATTTAGTTTAATAAGCCGTAACATTCTGAAATATTAACCATCATTTACGTCAGAGGTATAACCTTGCAAAGTCAAGTTTTTAAAGTTTTTTTTAAAGGCAGATAGAGTTCCTAGACTCCTAACTTTGTTGTCCAGTTTGTTCCAAAGTTTGACACCAGTAAAAGATAATGAAAATGTTTTTAATGCAGTTATTGCTTTCTTCTGTAAAAATGCTGTGTTTCCTCACATTTGATAACTGGATTCATTAGTCAAAGTCAAAGTCAGCTTTATTGTCAAGTGTACCTTATGTGCATACAGCACAGATGAAATTGCAGTCCTCTCTGACCCACGGTAAACAGGCAGTACAACAGGCAGTACAACACAGACAGTACAACAGACAGTACAACAGGCAGTACAACACAGGCGGTATAACACAGGCAGTACAACACAGGCAGGACAACACAGGCGGTACATCAGACAGTACAGCACAAAGTATGAGACGAAACACAAATTCGTGCTCATATATTTTGTGGTAAACAATTATTGACAGCTTTATATATGAGTTGAGCAGTTCTATTTTCAGTAGTTTAGACTTAATGAATAATTGATTTTTGTGAGCTCTATAATGAGCATTGTGGATAATTCTTATGGCGCTTTTCTGGGTCAAAAGTGGAACTAGTGCACAATACAGTAAGTACACACTTCTGGCTAGTTTCTTTTGCAATTTTCTTACATGAGATTTCCAATTTAGCATCTCATCTTTGATCACCCTCAGCCTTTTGTATTCAGTAACTCGTTCAATATGTACTTCATTCACCATGATATTAATGTTGTGTTTACAGCCCCCCCCCCCCAAAATAACATATATTTAGTTTTTGTTAGATTCAGTGATAATTTGTTTATACAAAACCGTAATTGCAGCTTGGCCAATTCCCCATTTATTGTCGAGGCTAATTTATAAATTTCATCTCCTTTGCATAGGATAGTTGTATCATCTGCGAAAAGTATCATTTTTACGACTTCTGAAACCTTACATTAATCATTTATGTTTAAACAATTTTGGACCCAACACTGACCCCTGTGGTACCCCACACACAATGTCTAATGTTTTTGATGTCCTTCCTCCCAGTGTGACATATTGTGATCTCTTATGTAAGTAGTTCTTTATCCATTCTAGTACTGTACCCCTAAATCCAAATTGTTCCAATTTCTCAATTAGAATTTCATGGTCAAAATGTGTCAAAAGCGTTTTTGAGGTCAATAAAGATTCCTATGGAGTACATCTTTTGATCTGTGGCATCAGTGATGACTTCAATTGTCTCTGTTAGTGCTAATTCACTAGAATGATTCTTCTTGAAGCCGTACTGACTGTTATTAGAAAGATTTTGCTTTGTACTGAATTTATCCAATCTGTTATTAAACAGTTTCCCTAGAATTTTTGAAAACTGTTGTAGTATCGAAACAGGTCTATAATTTGTAAAAAAAAAATTTCAAACCGCCATTCTTAAATATTGGTATAACTTTGGCAATTTTCATTCTATTCGGAAACACCCCAGTTTGAGACAGATTACATATGTGCGTCAGTGGGGGTGGTATTACTTCCAGTATGTCCTTGATTCGTTTCATATAAATTCCATTCACATCAATACAAGTTTTTCCAACTCAGATTCCTTTTGAGATTTTGGAGAAAGTCTCAGTCACACCTCTAGGAGGACCAACATTATATTCATATGAATGCAGCACAGACCCCTTCAGGAGAAAACTACCCTGGATGTTTGCTTACAGCACCTCAGGCTCTGGGTGGCCCCTGTTGGCCTCTTGCAAACTTCATTCAGCTGTAGCTTCAGCCACTCTCCACTGCAATAAATATCTTGGCTGTTTATCTGAGATAAAACTTTGGCCAATTTGCATACGGGTGGGACAAAAAGAAGTTGTTTTTATTCAATGGTACTGAGAGTTTACCCCATGGATATCTAAAGGCGGGTAGTCCAAATCCAAAATTCAAGAGCTTGAAATGAGGTCATCTTAAGCAGCCTCTCCGAAAAAGAGAGAACATTAAATATGCTGTTGTTGTTGCTCTGTATCTCTAATTTAGATGGATGGAGATGAGGATGTAAATTGGCACTTATCCTTTAAACCCATTTGGTAGGTAAATTGTGCCTCTGATTGGCTGCAATGCCGTAGGGGTCTGAACCAATAAGCTTGTTGACAGTCCACAGTAGTTTTGTGATTATGGACCTACATTTGTGTTGGATTATTAAAAAGTATTGATTTATTTTGCGGATGCCTTGCTTGTAAACATTGCAGAAATATACACACTCTGCAACAACACAAGTAAATACATAAGAAATGAGCTCATTAACACACACAGACACTGCATCACTACTCTGAACCGTGTCAAATTAGAAGCCAGGGTGTCTGCCCTAACATTAAGTCCTCTTCCTTGTTGACTAGACAATAGATCAAACACAAATGGAGGCTGACATCTGTGGACACACATGCACTAAGGTGGGTTCACACCGGGGATTGGATTGGTCTAGACAACTTAAACTAAATCCCCAGCCAGTTCCACACACGTGCACACTTGCGTGCTCACACACAGACACACACAGACACGCACACACACATATGCACGCACGCACGCACACACACACACACACACACACACACACACACACACACACACACACACACACACACACACACACACACACACACACACACACAAATAAATATAAGCCTAATGAGGTTTACTTGACGAAAACTGGTAGTTGATTCATGGCATTCCATAGCAGCGCAATAGAATAAACATGACGATGATCGCTCACAGTAGGATAAAACACTCACCATGTGGTGGATAGGTGGTCATGTGTATTAAAATCAGCACAGGTGGTCTCTGGGAAACAAACATTGTGTTTAAGTTTCCAGGATCATAAATTGAGAAGCCCTTCAGATCATATTTTCCTGTTATAATTACTAAACCCCCCTTCTCTCTCTTTCTCTCTCTCTCTCTCTCTCTCTGTCTCTCTCTGTCTCTCTGTCTCTCTCTCTCTCTCTCTCTCTCTCTCTCTCTCTCTCTCTCTCTCTCTCACACACACACACACACACACACACACACGCACACACCAGGGGGCCTGTAAGTATGCAGATGAGAGGTAGAGTGGCGGGCAGCTCCTTCATGGTGCGTCCCCACTGGGCAACGTAAGGGGTGGTGCCTTGCTCAAGGGCACCTCAGCACTGCTCAGGACGTGAACTGGCACAATTCAAGGACACATTTTTGTTTCATAAAGTCTTTTTTTTAATTTAATTTAATTTTATATCATAGACGAGACAGCCGTAATTATACAACCCCCCCCCCCCCACACACACACACACACACACACACACACACACATATATTGAGACCACAACTGGCAGCTCTGCAGCAGCATACCAAATTGAGACGTGTTGAAAATGTGACTTGTGTGTGATGCTGTCACGACACCCAGCTGCAGCTGTCACCAGCAGTCCATTGAGGGGTGATTCCTTTTGCAATGACCCCAGCATGACTGTGGGTTACATTGTAACCGCTGATCTGGGAGACTGGGTTCAAAATCTATTGTCACTTGGGATCAGTTCACAGCAGACAAATGTGGGTAATTCTGTACAATATACTAGTTACATAAAGTGCCAGTGTTCAACATTACTGGTTTTTTTCTCCAACTGATCCTGAGTGACATCTCTCAACTCTAAGAACAGTGGTTACAACATATTCTGATTTATGTTGCTACATTAGCTTGAAAAGAATTAACAACGTGCATTTACTGGTAAGTTTTGATGTTTCGACCTCCATAGGTTGAATTTTGCTTTGACTGTTTGGGAGGCTAACCGTTGCTGCCTCTAAGCAGGTATCACCAGATCTATCAGTAATGACTAGTGGAAAATTGTGTCCAGATGTAAAAATGCATAACTATTATGCAAAATGTGTTCAGGTTGAGTTCTGCATTACACTTACACAACTACTATTAGTTTAAATTTCCTCAGTCTTAATTAATCTTACAAATTTTTTTTCTTGCTTCTTATGTCTACTGTTATGTCTTGTTTCAGGAGATAATCTTCCTTAACTCTGCAGTTGACAAATATAATTTAATTCACTGTGACATTTTTAAAGAATGTGTTATATTGACAATAGGATCATCTGTCTGTACCACGTATGTGTTTCATATAATCTCTTTCTCATTTTTTAAAGTATTTTTTTTCTTGGTGTCCTCTCCTTATTCATTCCTTCAGCATTAACATCTGATATTACAACTTCCATTTGCCTCTTCCTTCATGTACGCATAATTCCTGGCTGTCAACTCTAAACTAAATACATTAGATTACAGATTTTTCCCACTGTCTCCTTCACTTTCTTACAAGGGTTTCATTCATCCCATGATAGCAGTCAGTGATGTTATATTGATTTGCGGCACTGAATGTCGTGAAAGCCTTGTCTCAGGCTTTGATTGACAGCACTGCCTCCAGCTGACGCCGATGCCAGAACTGAAACATCGACTGCAGGCTTGAACGAAATTGATCAAGATTACTCAGGCATGACCAGCTCAGCTTGTCATCCCATGACCAAAGTTGTCAGATGACTCATCAGATGGAGATTTGCCTCGACTACACTGAAAGCCCTTTGTCCATATTGTTGGCATTCCTTGTGTATTTTCTACTCCTGCCATAACCACATACATTGACTTAAATAACAACAGGAACAATACTGTTATAAGGTTTTGGTTTGTTGTTATTTCGGTATTTTAAAGAAGCTATAATGAACATTATTTGAATTGAGCAAGCCATCAGCACACACCCTTTAATCTTGATGCATCTGTGGAATTGTGTGGCTTGACAAAAGGCTGCACGTTTAGAGTTGACTTTTATTGAGACCTTCCCAGACTTGTACGTGATAATTAAGTTCATGATATGTTACATCTGTCGGGTGGATGGATTCAGGGTAATGCTCGAGAACACTGACATAAAGAAATTAACATCTTTGAGAAGAATGAGCCTTGTACTTCCAAAGCCATGTTTTAAATCTTTCAACTTTTCAATGTTTCAATTTTTTCTCAGTTGATATGACAGCATGTCATGGCACTGTTGCCTCTCAACAGGAAAGTTCTCAGGTAAAATCCAGTCAGGACCTTTTTGTGTCTGGCTTGCACATTCTCCCCATGTCTGTCTGGATTCCCTCTGTTCTTTGGCTTCTTTCACTTACAAAAACACAAAATATAGGTGAATTGGTGACTCTTAACTGACTGAATCTGAGTGATTGATTGTTGGTCTTTCTGTTTATTGCCCAGGGTAACAGGATACTTGTCCAGGTTGTGTCCTGCCTCCTGCCAAAATCAGTTAGGACAAGCTCTGACCTACACACCACCCACAAATCAGTTACTAAGAAATTGTTGTGGTAAATAAAACTTGTACTTTTTCTTTTTCTATTGTGATAGATACCTCAATTAAGGCAGATCTAGCTTCTGAGAGTGACTTCATTAAAACTCAGAAACCTACCTACGTACAGTATATGCAGACATCACACTGTCTTGCTAATATGTGACCAACCTATATCCAATATGTGTTTGGAGAGGACAGAACAATATTATTTTATATTTGTTTAAAATGTGTCTCCATGTTGTCTGTCAGTAATGTTTATGCGTAGGATTTCTTAATTGGGAGGACAGATCATTCCAGAGAGTCAGTCCCTGGATGGAAAGGCTGTAGCGTTTTGTTTACATGAAGAAGGCTCATTGCGCCCTAGTAAGACCCTCAGTATGATGTTTCCCGACAGGCAGAAATACATTAACTGTCCATTTGCCATTTCATAGCATTACACAGTCAGGCATGGGCAGGAAAGTACAGGCAATCAGGACAACATCCCTCTGTTCTTCTTCCAGTAAAGCTCTGACTGATGCCTGAAGCCACAGCTGCCACAGATTAATAATAAACAAATCACATGCTAAAAAAATGAAAATAAAATGTTAGAAATACATAAGTACCAAAATATAAAGATATAACTGATTATTTATGGGTATAATAGTGCCATTGATTAATCTGATCTGCGGGAATAAGAAATGATTTGTCATTAATTTTATGCTGGGCCTTTAATGGCCCTCAAACATATGGGTATGCAGACCAAGTAATATTTTTGGTTCAGTGGTTACATTCAAGGCTGGATCATTATAGTGTTTAAGTGCCAGCAGAGAACCAGAGGAGAGACAGCCTGTGCACAGAAGTGTGCATGTACTGTATCTGGTGTATATTTGTACTGCTACGGTATGTGTATACAGGCCAGAGTTTATCTGGTGCTAATGCCTCTACAGGTACAACACATCTTCTGCGGCTGTTTCATATGTGTGATTTGTTCTTTTTGTAGATCATGACCCCCTGCTATAAGGAATGAATGAATGAATGAATGAATGAATGAATGAATGAATGAATGAATGAATGAATGAATGAATGAATGAATGAATACTTTAATAATCACAAAGGGAAATTATTCACCTTGGTTTACACACACAGTCATACAGTCATACAACACACGTTACACAAAAATAATACACAAGAATAGAGTTATATCAGTCAAAAACACAACACAGCATAGCAGTGTTGTGGAGTCAAGTTCCACTAAATTGTTTTGTTCTACACTAATAAGTTTACATATAAGTTATAATTTTTTAAATTTTGTTAACTAAAAAAGTAAATAAACATTACCGAAAGAAAAAAATATTTTGTGTCAGGACTAAACACACACAAAAATAAGAATACTGTCTTACTAATGTCCCCCTTCCTCATACTGCATCCTTGTCCATTATCTTTCTTGCTCATCGAGAAATCTATCCATATATCTGTCTTGCGGACTCTGCAAATCTTTAGACTGTTTGAACTTGGACAAGAAATGTTGGCATTGTGCACTGAGGTCTAGAATTTCCGAGGTAAAGAATGGCTCCGATTAAAGTATATTTTCAGCCAAACGTCCTTTTGAGATGATTTAGACCATTGAGAAAATTATACTTACAACTTACCCAAGCCTTGATAGAGTTGACCAGCATTTGGTGAGTCCTGCTGACTGAGCCGATACATATATCTACCCTTGCTGATTTTTATCAGTCCAGAAATTTATTTATTCATAGTTTGCATATAGTAATAAACACATTGTGGATGTATCACTGAGACTGAACTAAACAAGAAACAAATGCCAGCATCTTTCATTGATTTTTTTTTGGTTTGAATTGTGAATTAATTAAGCAAATCCACTTACTCATTTACAACAATGATATTTTAATCAAACTTAAGGACACTCAATTCCCTCATCTCAGGAAAACAGCATGAGAAAGAGAGATAGTTGTGTCTTATGATTGTATAAAATTGATGCATTGCCATTGGTTAAATAAAAAGAAGCAACTTTGCCATTATACAAACTGCACAACAAAATTACAAGGCTAGAGTCAGTCTTGAGTCGCTGCGACCTGAGCCTGCCACCACAGTGGGCCAACATACAGACAACTTAATGTTCCAAAGATGCATGTTTTTTCAATGGTGGGGGAAACCAGGGTACCCCAAGAAAGCCAAATCAGACATGGAGAGAACATGAAAACCCTTGATCTTGACCTAGTTTTCTCAAGGTCGAGGTCATCATCTCATTTTCATCCCTTTTGCTGCCTGAGTAATGTGCTTGTTGTTTCATCTTTCCATCTGCAACGGTTGCGAAGATATGTGGTGGACTAATTAACAAACGGACAAACAGACAAACGGACAAACACACAAACGCTGATAATTACAGCCCCGCTTTGAAGCGGCATGTAACAACCATGTACTTTCACACTCACACCTAGCAACAATTTGATGGTGGGAGGAAGCCGGAGACCCAGAGATAACCTATGCAGACATAGTGTGAAAATACAACCTCTCCACAGAAATGAATTAAAACCACAACCCTCTTCCTGTGAGGTGAAAGTGCTGCCCACCACACCAATGTGGCTGTGATCTCATTCTAAGAAATTTATTCAGTAGTCATTGTGTGCTTATACTATTTCGAATTTTTTCACTTGTTGTTTTAAACACAATGTCTGCAAGGAAGAGGCTATCCTTTAACCAGTTTTATATGATGAAAAAATGCAGAGACAAAAGAAATAAGAAACATTATTTGAGGTCAGTTAATGTTTGATTGTGGTGCTTTCTACTACAACAAATGTGTCGGTTACACAAGGTTTTGGTATCCAGGATGATTGACTGGACTGAAAAGCATTGGAAATAATACTTGGACTATCTTTGTCAATACTTGGCTGTGAAAATTCAATCATAGTGTCACAGGGAGAAAAGACTTTCACAGTACAGAAGATTGATCACAGGGTGATACCTGAGAGAAATGCTGGTGTGAAGCAAGATTTGGGGAAGAATGAGGACATATTGAAAGACATCCATCAAAAGTGTATCTTCAAAACGGGTGTGTGAAAAGCTCCCTGACCACTGAGTGGGAACTGAGGCTTTGACACGTATGCATCTGTTTCACATTTTTAATTACAAGAAATTTAAAATGCAATGGGTGGGACACTGGCACTTTGGGTAGTGCTGGTGCCTCACAGCAAGCGATTCCAGGTAAAATTCTGAGTTCATGTTTAGGTTAGGTTGGGTAGGTTCTCCAGTTTCCTCCCATCTTTCATGTCTTACATGTATCCCCACGATGAGCTGGCATCTTATCCAGGGTGTACCCTGCCTCTTGCCTGTAGCTGGTTGGAATTGGCTCCATTATACCCATGCCTTGCATGGCTTATAAGCAGTTGTAGATGAGAGAATTGCGGTCAGTGTTGTCTACAAGAAAACAGATGGATAGATGGATGAAACACAATGGAATGAAAAGGATAAGGCTGTTGTTAAGAAAAATTTTCCCGCCAAAATGAGAGTTGCTAATTTTCTGAAGAATTCTGAAATTTGACACAATGTGATGAACCATTTATTTTAGCAAATACCAGTATGGAGAGCAGCACTTACTGTAAGAGCGTGTTATTCTGATAATTGTCAAAGATTTGGTATACCTGTTCAAACTGATCATAACAACAGATATAAATTTAAATGTAAATACAATGTCAACCCTCACAAGGCACATTGTCTCCCAAAACTTGAATAGAAACATATTTTTCTATTCCCCCTTCTCACATAAAATGTCAACACAACAGTGTAATGTATATCATGCCAACATTTTCAAACTCATTCATGTCTCTAGAGTTACAACAACATTCATTTAAAAGTCATTTGTGCTTTTTTCCTTGCACTTCCTTGTCATCTATTATACATCTATTATACTCCCTTTGGAAGTGACGAGTCAGTCTCTTCAATCCCTCTGTTGGCTAAGACCTGCTGCTCTACCATGACCCAGGCCTCACGTCCTGTCTTTTGTGGGTCAGTGAGTTCTTCTGCAACCTCAGTTCACCACTATGGCATATATGCGACCACTTCTGGATCCCAATGAGCATATGCTTCATCTCCTGACAGTTGCAGCCGGGGGTTTGAGAACATCATCATCGGTATGTGGTATGCCACCCTTGAATCTTTTTGGCTTTGCAATGGCCATCGCAGGATGCTGCTATGGAAGAAACAAGACGTCTTGACAAAAGCACAATCAGATTAAGTGTTCTTAGGTGTCAGAAAAAGTGCAGACAGGTCAGGATACAGTTATTTTCTTTCACCCCTCTTTTTTTCTCCCTCCTTCTGCATTTTACGAGGCGCTTGTGGACAAAGTGTCTCTTGAGGGGGGGCTGCAGACATGAAGACAGCATGTGACAGATACAGAGCGCTGTCACCTCCACTACTTGATTGTTTCTCCCTCTCATCAGACATACCTTTTTCCTTCACTACTTGGTTTACCCGCAAGACTCTAAGAAATCAAGACTCTCTTCATTCTTGCCAGTCTATCTTGTCTTACGTTTCCTCTTCTTTTTCTCTTATCAACATTCTTTCTAAACTTTCTAAATAATTCATGTCCAAATTGCCCTCTAATGGAACCCCCCCTGTGTGATAAGGTGCCAAAGTGAAAAATTTTCAACCACTTATTTACACCATTTTTTCTTCAATGATTTTAGCAGGATTTATGAAAGGATAACTCAACAATTTTATTTCCCCACTTTGTTCCCCATAATATTAACTGACTCAGGAACAACTAGGCTAGTACTTTCATTGAAGTTATCACTCACACACATCCACAATCACACTGATTTTGCCCTACCAGTATGTGTGAATCTTATTAAACACATTCTAACTTTGGGAGACCTTATTTCAGCCAGGTGGCTTGTGTGACATTTTCGTTCTGAGTAGTGGTCTCCTATAGTATCACAGGATGTGTACCAGACACAGGCTTCCTGGAGGGGTGATCAGACTTCATTACCTCCTGTAAAATAATCTATTTAGGTCAGTGACATGTCCTTACTGTATGATCAATGGTATATTTGAACCTGACTGTAGAATAAGCAACATCTGTAATGAATTAACTTCTAATCCTCCCATGACACTTAAAGTTTTCTTTCCCAGTGTTTCTGTAAATGTAAAACTGCAGTAGTTTGATCATTTGTCAACACAGGCACAACGAGAGTGCCCTTCAGGGCACTGAGAACAGCAGGTTGACACCAGCTCTTTTCTGTTGACAGGCCTTTGGCTGCTGGAAACCTTTGAGAGGCATTTCACCTTTGTACTTCACTGTCGGCGTTGATGGAACAAAGCCAAAAGAGGCTAAAGACAGAAACCATCAGTCATATTAACATTGTGTCTTTGAATGTGAAAGACATTTAATGATATATAATGATATATATATAATGATATATATATATATATATATATATATATATATATATATATATATATATATATATATATATATATATATGTATATGTATATGTATGTATGTATATACATTATACTTATTTATATGTATAATGTAAAATGTACTGAAGACAAAAATGTAGTCAAAACTGTACTCAATATAAAAAACAGTATCATATGATTTTAATATGGATGATGAAAATTATTTGGTGACCTGAGCTCACAGCCAGAGTGTGGGGGAGGGGAGCCATACGAAGGAGGACTCCTATGGAATGAGTGACAGGTTAGCATTCAGAGCCACCTTTATTACTGGTGTGCAAATACTGTATATACAACGTCACTCAAGCAAATAATGAGCTATTTTCTATTTCTATTTTCTATTGCATTTATTAAAATAAATTATTGTAAATTATTAAACTTATTATGTCTGAGTTTATCTGATGATCAGCCCTTTTAGTCATAATTAGACACTCAACGTAGTGACCCTTGCAAAAAAAAATACAGTACAAGATTTTTGACAGATACAGTATTAGTTTACATGACGATGGTGGCTAATGCTTCTTATGTAACAAGTAGTACCTGTATAATACTAGAAATAACCAGCTTGTCAAAAAGCTTCAAAGTTCGGTTTATTTTGCTGATAAAATGTTGAACAGTTGTATTATCCAGAGAGCCTCATTAGAACATAATGTAATACAGTTAACATTGAGAACCTTAAAGCTCAAAAATTGTAGAACAAAAACACACACACGCAGACATGCCCACACACAAACACACACACACACACACACACACACACACGCACACACGCACACACACAGTTCTAGTTTCAAAGGGTAGTGTAGAGACATTGGATTCTCTTATAAAACATTCACAACTTCACAGCAGTGGAAGAGCAAGCAAGGCTTTTCAGCTGTAACTACTTCCTATCTACTCCTGCAGACCTGTCTGAGAGGCCCATTTTCTCAGTGGGTTCAGTCATGGAGGAGATGGTAGAAACAGTCGGCAGTGGGGTGTGGGTGTGCGTGTGTGTTGGGGGGTCGGGGGTTCTGTCCGGGTAACACGGTCCACTTCCTGAATATTACTCACCATATGGTAATAAGTTTAGATTTAACTTATTCAAACATCCTTACAAATTTACACCCACGCACGCGTGCATGCGCGCACACGCACGCACGCACACACACACACACACACACACACACACACACACACACACACACACACACACACACACACACACACACTTTGAATCATCTTAGGAAACTGCCAGGGCCTGCGTATCCTTAGAGATGACTATGAATTATTGATTTTAACCAGGGGGACATGCATTTTCCCGCTATTTCCATATAGAGGAGAGTCTTGAGGAGGTGATTCAATAGTTGACGGATACTTGCAACACTCTGGAAAAGTTAGGGGAGCTAAATTTGCAGGTCTAGGGTGTTTCCCTGAGAACACTAGAACATAGTGATTGATCAAGAAATCTCAGCCTAATTGTATGAAATACACAAAACACCAAAAACAGTACAAGTCTAGAGAAAGTAACATGGAGCTACAGCAGTACATAAAATATGTTAAACAGATGACACAAACCAGGTCTTCACAAAAAAACTGTCTGTTTTTATGATAAAGGACTTCCACTGGGACATTTTCACCAGTGTCATAGATATCTACTGAGATTTCACCTCACTCAGAATGAATTTGGAGTTTGCTTAACTTTTCAAAAGGCAAAATTCCCTCATGGTTTCTTTTCCCACTGCCTTTAGTGTTGCCTTTCATTTCTGGGTCATAAGAAGAAAAACAGACTTCGGCATTTTTGAGGTGTTGAAACATTTCCTGCAGAAAAGGTGTGTAAACACTCAGCAGCTCACTCAGGAGGTAAACATGACGTGGCTGCCTCATCCTAGTTGCCTCATTCCATAACTTTGATGTTTGGGAGATGGCATTAATATTCTGGAGGGAGAACAGCTCTGTGTTTGTGTTTTCATCTGATATCCCTCAGACTAGTTACTTAAGGCCAAGTCAACTATGAATTTTTATGCTCCAAGTTCTGACTGGGTTTCAGATTATTCCCTACCTTCTCTAATACCTCTGACTGTTGGTAACACAATCGCTCTGATATTGTTGTTAGGTTGTTAGGGAGAAGGTGGAGCCAAATGTGTGATAGTGTTTAAATATGATGACTCCTGCTTCTTCCATCCATCCGTTCTCTTCCGCTTATCCGGGGTCGGGTCGCGGGGGCAGCAGTTTAAGCAGGGAAGCCCAGACTTCCCTCTCCCTAGCCACTTCGTCCAGCTCCTCCGGGAGAATCCCAAGGCGTTCCCAGGTCAGCCGGGAGACATAGTCTCTCCAGCATGTCCTGGGTCGTCCCCGGGGCCTCCTCCCGGTAGGACGTGCCCGGAACACCTCACCAGGGAGGCGTCCAGGAGGCATCCTAACCAGATGCCTGAGCCACCTCATCCGGCTCCTCTCGATGCGGAGGAGCAGCGGCTCGACTCTGAGTCCCTCCCGGATGACCGAACTCCTCACCCTATCTCTAAGGGAGAGCCCGGACACCCTGTGGAGGAAACCCATTTCGGCCGCTTGTATCCGGGATCTCGTTCTTTCGGTCACGACCCATAGCTCGTGACCATAGGTGAGGGCAGGAACGTAGATCGACCGGTAAATCAAGAGCTTTGCCTTTCGGCTCAGCTCCTTCTTCACCACGACGGACCAATACAGAGTCCGCATCACTGCAGACGCTGCACCGATCCACCTGTCGATCTCCCGTTCCATTGTACCCTCACTCGTGAACGAGACCCCAAGATACTTGAACTCCTCCACTTGGGGCAGGATCTCATCCCCAACCTGGAGAGGGCACTCCACCCTTTTCCGACTGACAACCATGGTCTCAGATTTGGAGGTGCTGATTCTCATCCCAACCGCTTCACACTCGGCTGCGAACCGTTCCAGTGAGAGTTGGAGATCACGACTTGATGAAGCCAATAGCACCACGTCATCTGCAAAAAGCAGAGACGCGATACTGAGGCCACCAAACCGGACACCCTCAATGCCTTGGCTGCACCTAGAAATTCTGTCCATAAAAGTTATGAACAGAATTGGTGACAAAGGGCAGCCTTGGCGGAGTCCAACCCTCACTGGAAACAAATCCGACTTACTGCCGGCAATGCGGACCAAACTCTGACATTGGTCGTACAGGGACCGAACAGCCCTTATCAAGGGGTCCGGTACCCCATACTCCTGAAGCACCCCCCACAGAACCCCCCGAGGAACACGGTCGAACGCCTTCTCCAAGTCCGCAAAACACATGTAGACTGGTTGGGTGAACTCCCATGCCCCCTCAAGGACCCTGCGGAGGGTGTAGAGCTGATCCACTGTTCCATGGCCAGGACGAAAACCACACTGCTCCTCCTGAATCCGAGATTCGACTTCCCGACGGACCCTCCTCTCCAGAACCCCTGAATAGACCTTACCAGGGAGGCTGAGGAGTGTGATGCCTCTGTAGTTGGAGCACACCCTCCTGTCCCCCTTCTTAAAAAGGGGGACCACCACCCTAGTCCGCCAATCCAGAGGCACTGTCCTCGAAGTCCATGCGATGTTGCAGAGGCGTGTCAACCAGGACAGCCCCACAACATCCAGAGCCTTTAGGAACTCCGGGCGGATCTCATCCACCCCCGGGGCCCTGCCACCAAGGAGCTTTTTAACTACCTCGGTGACCTCAACCCCAGAGATAGGAGAGCCCGCCTCAGAGAACCCAGACTCTGTTTCCTCATGGGAAGGCGTGTCTGTGGGATTGAGGAGGTCTTCGAAGTATTCTCCCCACCGAGTCACAACGTCCCGAGTTGAGGTCAGCAGTTCCCCATCCCCACTAAATACAGTGTGGATGCTGCACTGCTTCCCCCTCCTGAGACGCCTGATGGTGGACCAGAATTTCTTATGACTCCTGCTTCTTTTAAATATCATTACACTCTACAGTTCTGCAAGGACTATAAGGCATTCAATTTTTTTTAGAATCTGACTGATACAATCCTGACTGAATGTCCAGAATTTTTGAAATGGTTGAAGCAAAATTCTGCACTGACCAGCATCATAACGTTCCTAGTTTTAATAATTTTTGGCTGATACTGTATACACAATGGATGATATACATATATACTGTAGTCTGCCCAATTTTTTCCCTTTTATGTCGGAAAAATTACTCGCATAACACTGGTGCAATTAGGCCAGGCTCATTTACCCTGAATCCAACTCCAGAGCTGAGGTCCACATTTTTTAAATTATTGGTAAAAAGTTGATAACATACTGGAAACAGCAGAAAAAGCCATTGGGAGTAAAATGATTTAGCATCCTTGGCTCACACTTTAAGCAATGGCACCAGTCAAATATGAATAGTGCAGGTCAATTACAGGTAGTGCTCAACCTACGAACTTAATTGGTTCGGAGACGTTGTTCATAAGTTGTTATTTTTTAAATTTCAACCTATAATCACCATTCGAAGTCAGTTTTTTAAGCACAACCAACAACAACCAGAGTCAGCTGTTGATGATCCACTGTATATACAGTATGGTACTGTAGCATGTAGCATGTAGCTTACTTTTATAGCAAGGAAACAGGAAGGAGTCAATGTCGACCAGAGACAGAGTTGTCATCGGAGATGGTCGGTACTCCCATTATCTTCATGAGACTTAGCTTTATCAACCACGATAAAAAGTAAAGTATCTATGGGGCTGAGAAGCCTGATGCACTGAGATGCTCAAAGACAAGACACGAAGAAGAGATGGAGATGAATTTTGACCACAGCAGTGCTGTTCAGCAGCAGCTACAGCAAAACAAGGAACTACAGTAGTCGAATATGGTGGTTTGTTGTTCATTTGTCTGAGTGTTTGTAAATCAAATGTTAATATCTTGAGAAGTACCTGAAATACACGATCATCGGGAACCAAATTCTAAAACTTGATTTACTTGATCGGCCTCACTGCGGATAATTTAAAAAAAAAAAATTACCCCAAATTCTAGGCACTCCTGAACTACTGTCATGTTCCGTCATGTCCCTCCACCCTGTTATTCGGCATTCATTCAAAACAATGGTGCACATACCCCGTGCTGATAACAGTACGCCTCAAGCATAAGCGATGTTTCTGCCATTATAGTATGTAGAAGTGATTTGCTATTAATTCTCAAGAGTGGAGACACAAGGGACTTGGCCTGGAATTTTCTTTTTTTCAGACCAGCTGGGAAAAGCTTTTCAATATTCACAGGATATGTGCCCAATAAAGAGTGTGAATATGAGAGTGAATATCCTAAAGTTTCACAGGCGCTGTTGATACTATTTTGGATAAGAGTAGTATTCATGCTGAAATCTGGAGAAAGGCACCGGAGACAACTCTGCTCACTGTAAAAATAATATTACTGATCTCATAATAGCAGTATCTACAGCCTGTACCGCATCTGCTTATGTGCAGCTCAATATTTCCCCTCTTTTTGACTCTCCATATTTACTCTGGCTGTGTTACATTTAATACTAACTCAGGACCAGAAATATTCAGTAATGGACTCATATAAACAATAGATTGAAAAGCAGTAGTAGCCTGCAGTACCTGCATGGTCGGTCCGTCCGTCCGACCATCCGTCCGTCTGTCTACCTACTGTATCTACCTGCCTATCTGTTCGTACGTCCGTCCCTCCCTCCACCCATCCACCCATCCATCCATCCATCCATCCATCCATCCATCCATCCATCCATCCATCCATCCATCTTGAGAAAAGATAATGTTCACCAACTGGCAATATCTGTAGTTGTAAAGATTCATGTTGGGCTGAGCTCACAGGAAACGGTTACAGCAGCATTTCTAAACCAAAAGCAGCATCATGAAACATTTTGGGAGTGTGGAAAGGACATTTAAATAAATAACAAGGCAGTCAAACACTGACAAATTCCCGCTTGAAAATAGTACCTGACAAAAAAGTAGTATCTACAAAAAAGTGCATAGCTATGCACTAGCTCTGACCATAGATCAAAGCTAGTGCATAGATAGATCAAAGCACAAGCTTTGGTCTATGGTATTACCCATAGTGACCATCTCCTTTGTCTTTCTATCTTCTCCAGTTCCTGAGTGTACAAAGTTGAAATTTGACTTCGACCTAGTTTTCTCAAGGTCAATGTCATCATCTCATTTTCATCCCCTTTGCCGCCCGAGTAATGTGCTTTTTGTTTCATAGTTGGTGGACATATGAACGAACGAACGGACGAACACACAAACACTGACAATTACAATACACCGCTGTGAAGCGGGATGTAATAATTTAGGAATTTGTCCATCCATCCATCCATCCATCTATTTTCTTCCACTTTATCTGCCGTAGCGGGTCACAGGGCGCTGGAGCCTATCCCAGCTGTCATATGGCGTTAGGCGCAGGACACTCTGGGCACGACGCTAGTGTGCCGCAGAGCCACACACAAAGACAGACAACAAAAGGCACACACACACTCACCCACTCCTACGGGCAATTTGAGATCGGCCAATTAACCTGAAGAGCATGTTTTTGGAGGTGGGAGGAAGCCGGAGAACCCAGAGTGAACCCACGCAGACGCGGGGAGAACATGCAAACTCCACACAGAGCTGGACTCGAACCCGGACTCACCGTTTTGTGCGGCAACAGCGCTAACCACTACGCCACCGTGCCACCCCTAGGAGTTTGTCATAGTTTACAAATGACAACTGAGGTAACATTATATTAACTAAGACTGAAGACACTTTTCAAGATGCTTTTTATGACTTGTAAGTATATTTTGCAGTATGTTAATAACATAAACAGTAAACATAAAAAGAACAAACTAAGAAAAATGGGATCTGCTATAAACAGTGAATATAGAAACAAGGACTAACGTTGGATTTTCAGTCTGAGCAATTTTATTAATCAATAACTATTTATATTAACTGTATACAGAATAAAAAAATAACAATGAAGTCTCTGCGCTGAGCTGGTGTCTTATCAGGGGTGTACCCCACGTCTTGAACATAGCAAGCTGAGATAGGCTCCAGCAGACCCGTGACCTCAAAGGCAGGCACGCGATTGAAATTGTCTCATCTACATGAAAATGGATAGCGGGATAGACTTTTCATCTGCCTTTTTTGTGGTTCCACTGCATTGTAAGATTTGGTAACAAAATTTACAGCTATGTTTTCACACTATGTATTTTTAAAAATGGTATAAAAATATCCTGGAGTGGGTTTTCCTGGAATTCTTGGAGTGCAAACAGGAAGTTAAAAATGATGCAGTACCATTTATTGAAAAGGTAAATGTCAGTGAACACACTCTGTGGTCTATTTCATTAAAACCTGACATCTGTTGGGTGTATGTGACACCATAAAAATTACACCTTTTGGTCCCACCTCAGTGTTAGGACACAGTATTTATGTAACTGACACTGAAACCCGATCGTGATGTATCACGATCAATATGGATCAGATTTCTAGGGATAGTGGGTTACTTCCCCCCCCCCCCCATTAATAGCAACAATTAAAATAAGGTCATTTTTTGGTTATTTTTGGGACATTGGGACTTGAACACTTGCATTGTAATTTACAAATATTTTGTTGCATCATTCACAGTATATTTACAGTGTTAAATTCAATAATTTTAACTTGGTTACGTATATACATTTTCAGAATCGTACCCATCGACATGCACAATTTAAAAACTGAACACTAAACACATTTTATTCTATGAAGCAATTAGCTTTAATTTTTCATAAGCAAACATAAATCAATGGGTATAGGTCAGGTGTTCATGGACCCTCTAAAAGATAATAATCACTAAGCACTTTGGTAAATATATATGTAAAAGCACAGTACTGTAAACGAAAATGCATTTATAAAATTGACATTGTGCTACTATTTCAGCCTTCATCATTCTCCTTTTACATTATTTTGACTCCTTTAAAGTCCTATAAAATATTCTTTGTCAGACAATGAGGTGGTACTACAGGGAAGGAGTAGAATGGACCTCTTTGCCACCAGGGGGTTGTTGTTTTGTTTCTTCCCCAAATTGGAAGAGTATTTTATTCTTCCAAGTGTAATCTTTTTCCCTCATACACCTCCTTCCAGCGAAAGCTCCCCGAGCAGTAAAGCGGAACTTAAAGAAGGCACAAACATCCTCTGAAAATCATCATCGGTGTCCGGCTTGGGACCGCCCAGTAAGGAAAGGAGGAAGGAAAGAGGAGGGCATGTTATTAAAATATACAAGAACAAATTGGTGGAATAAGTAAAACCACATCAGGACACTAAATCAAAACTATGATGACTGATTTTTTATTTATTTAATAAACACAACATAACATTTCTTCAATTACACATCCAAATTCGAACTGTAAAATAAAAACAAATGTATCTCTGTGAAAAACAAACAAACAAATGTATCCTGGTTCTAGGTTGTCATCATTAGACCTTAACGATGAAAATTATTCATTATTATGACCATTCAATAATGGCTTAGGGTTAGGGTTAGGGTTAGAGTTTAGGGTTAGGGTTAGGGTTAGCCAGCTTGAGACACTGATTTTACAACTCCAAGTTCTTTTGCTTATGGCGCAAAATCACTCAGTCAACACACTGTGTTGAGGGGGGACATATCACCACTGGTAACTTCTTTACTTCTCTATGAATACAAGCCATGTACTGAGGGAATACATGTTTGGTCCTGTGGTGCAGCTTAAGTTGATCTGCAACTTCATTCAGAAGCAGATCCACTGCAGGTGTCGACTGGCACATCCATAATTCCCTCATTGACTGTAGCTCTTCTTCCCATTTCCAGAAACTTTTTAGAATGGCAGCAGTAGGCCAAGGATTATCTGTAGTTGAAAGGAACATAAATTGAAAATGGATGATGTCAGATCTTCAAATGAAAGTTGCACATATATCTAACGGGATTGTAGAATGTTGGAGTGACCCAAGACAGAGCTTAATCAGTAACAGCGAATGTTTTTCAGCATGTCAAACTCCAAAAACACCCTCTTTGTCTAATGTAGACATTCTTTAACACTCGGTGTACCAGGATTCTGCAACTACTAGAACTACCATAGTCATTTTGACTGCACGGACATTACTTGTATATAATTCGGATTTTCATTAAAATATCCAAAAATAAATTGTTGGAATAGGTAAAAACACATCAGGGCACTAAATTTAAAGTATGATGGCTGATTTTATTTAATTGACATAACATAACTTTTCTTCAGTTACACCATTCTAGTCACAATCCACACAGCCGTAGACATCACGAGTGGCCACAAGGCTAAACAGTTACATTTGTTTTTATTTCAAAGTTTGAATTTGGATGTGTAATTGCAGAGAAGCTATGTTGTGTCAATTAAAGAAATAAAATGCTAAATCATTATAGTTTTAATTTAGTGTCCTGATGTGTTTTTTACCTATTCCATTCATTTATTCTTATATATATATTAATGATAATACCAACTATATACGATTAATGTCCAAGCAGTCAAAATGACTGCATATGGGAGTTCTAGGTAGTAATAGTCAGATCTCTTTTGTGTCTTGAAATTTTAATGATCAAACCATGTTAGAATAATATATACACACATTTAGGAAAAGTCAGGGTCGTATTGGTATATATGTTTTTTTTAAAACCAAGTTATGACATTTCAAATTTTGACGGCAGTCAAAATGACTGCCTTGGGAGTTCTATTGTTAAATGTATCACATAACTACATTAACTAGCTGTAATTCAAAGCTTTAATGCCAGGAGTCTGCTCAGGATTTGTGAAATGACATCTGTCCTTACTGTTTCCTCCAAAGAGAGAGGAAAAGCTTTTTCCTCAGTGTGTTCCCTCCATCTTCTGGCTCCATGCTCATAATCCTGGAGCTGCTCAATGGGCCTGCAGTATAGGCTATTATTCTCTCCAATTCATTTCTGTGCTGGTCAATAGCCAAGGACGTAGTCCGAATTGAAAAGGTTTATTTGTTCCACAGAAGCAGACGGCTCTGACCACAGGGGCGCCATCACAAACTCTCCACAAGCTCTCATATTATGGACTTTATAGCCATCTTTCCAGAATGACAAAATGTGAATCACATTTTTTACATGTAACATTTTTATGCAGTCCCGCTGATTGTGAGCTTTTATTTACTGTGGATATGGTATACCGTAACATGTAATACATTCTAGTATGAATTTTTTTTTTTTACTCTTTTTCCTTTAATATGCTACAATTCAATCAGGCAGCTTGTGTGGGCCCCTTGACTCTTCTTAATACTCTTTCTATTACACTCTCATCAGACTTATCTGAGGATGAGATGTGAGTAAAAATTAAGAAATATGGTGAGAATATACAGTGGGGCCAATGAGTATTGGGCAACCTAAAAAAATTGCTATTTAAGAAGATAAGAGAGGTTTGAAATTGTTGTCATTGGTACACATTGTGATTTTTAAACAATTTGTTTGTGAAAACGGGTGGTCAATGAGTATTGGTCAGCCAGCAAAAGTTACTTTTAATACTTTGTAATGTAGCTTTGGTTGGTAATGTCAGAGGTCAAACGGTTCCTGTAGTTCCTGACCAGGTCTACACACACTTTTAGTTGGTATTTTGGCCCACTCCTCTGCACAGATCTTCTTTTGAGCTGCAATGTTTGACAGCTGTTGCTTGGCAACATGGAGTTTTAACTCCCTCCACAAGTTTTTGATTGGGTTGAGGTCTGGAGACTGGCTAGACCATTCCAGAACCTTGATATGCTTTTTACGGAGCCACTCCTTGGTTTTTCTGGCTGTGTGCTTTGGATTGTTATTATACTGGAAGACCCAGCCATATTTCATCTTCATTGCTCTGACAGAGGGAAGGTGTTTTTTCCCCAAAATGGGTAAAAAAAGCTATTGATACAGACCAGTCTTCCTGTCCTTTTTGCAGAAAAGCATCCCCAAAGCAGGTTTTTTCCACCACCATGCTTCACAGTAGGAATTGTGTTCTTGGGATGCAACTCAGCATTCTTCTTCCTCCAAACACGGCAAGTGGTGTTTAAACCAAAAAGGTCAATTTTGGTCTCATCTGACCACATCACATTCTCCCAATCCTCCCCTGGATTGTCCAGATGATCTTTAGCAAATTTCAGACAGGCCTTTACATGTTTTTTGTTTAATAGGGGAACCTTTCGGGCAATGCAGGATTTCACCTCATGATGACGTGTTACTTATTGCCATCTTTGTGACAGTCGTCCCAGCTGTCTCTAAAGAATTGACCAGTTCCCTTCGTGCAGTTCTGGGCTGATTACTCACTGTTCTCCGAATCATTCAAACCCCATGAGGTGAGATCTTGCATGGTGCTCCACTCCTAGGGAGGTAGTCAGTGATGTTGTACTTCTTCCGTTTTCTAATAAAGTTGTTTACCAATTGCAGTTTGACTCATCCAGCTTTGTGCAGTTGTATCTCTGGTGTCTTTGGGAAGTTCTCTGGTCTTGGTCATGGTGAAGACTGGAGTCTGACAGTTTGAAGGTGCGTCCAGGCGTTTCTAATGTCACTAGTCAGTTCAAACAGGTTCCATTCATACTGTTAATGAGTGGGGGCCTGAATAACCTATTAAAGAGCAAGTGAGAGACAGAAGAGATGTTTAGCTGCCCAATACTTATTGGCCACCCATTTTCACAAATAAATTGTTTAAAAATCACACAATGTGATTTCCTGAAATTTTTTTTTGCATGCTGTGTCTCACGCTTGATGTGGACCTATGATGTAATGACAAACCTCTCTTATTTTTTTAAATGGGTGAACTTGCAGATTTTTCAGGTTGCCCAATACTTATTGGCCCCGCTGTATTGGTTTTTTCCCCCCAATTGCTACAGGTGGGCAAGAATCAGGGTTTTAAAATCTCCCACGGTAGGTTCGCTGCTGATTTAAGTCAGACTGACAGTACAACTATTATCCATCCACCTTCTCCCATCCATCTGCTGCCACAGCCACCTTGTGGGTCAAGGGTCTGCTGAAGCCTATCTCAGCCAGCTACAGGCATAAGGGCGGGGTACAACCCGGATAAGATGCCAGCTCATCATAGGGCCCAAGTAGTGTTGAGTGTTATTGTGCGGTGTGAAAGAGATCATTAAGATTAAATCATTACTGAGATCATTCATTGTCTAACCACTTGTTCTGCTGTTGTGGGTCGCGTGTACTGAGATCATTACTGCCTCAATTATCCACAAATGTCAGTGCCATCAGCAGAAAGAGAGGAGGATCGGATGGTAGTAGTTATGATGGCAACACAGTGTTGGTCTGTTGCTTTGATGGTGCCAACAAAATGCATTTCTATTGAAATTACCGACAGAATTATTCAAATGATTGATTCTGCTGCACTAGTATTTCTGCACTGCTCAGCTAATAAACACAGAAGTAGCTTTTTGTGATTATTCAGAGACTAAGAAGCACTTGAATACATAATGAGGCATAGTTAACAACTATAAGTCCTGGAAAGAAGTGCTTATGAGCAGAAGGGGGTAGACTGCTGTAGGGTGATTCGTGGGGAGAGAGACTTAATCAAGGAAATATTCGAATACTGAATTCAGGGTGAGCTCATTTGACTTTAGAAAACTTAGATTATGCAGCTGAACTCATAATATGCTGTCTCTTTTGTAGTTTGAAGGGTATCCATGATCACTTCATCTTTAGAGTTGCACCTGCTGTGTTAATATGAGCTTTGACACTTAATTTGAAGCTTGAATATGAACATAAAATGAAAAACTAGTATTGGTGATTATTTCTCACAATATCATTCCAAAGTTTAATAATTCTAATTCATGAATGCAGTATAAGTGTATTACTATCTTTGTATGTTTTTGGATTACATTGCCTGCGTCGTGCCCGGAGTTTGCCCCGCCTCATGCCCTAAGCCAGGTGGGATAAGCTCCAGCTTCCCGTGACCCGCTACGGCGGGTAAAGCGGTGGATAGAAGATGGATGGATGGATGGATTACATTGCCCTGTGTTATTCCATATATCTGCAGTCAGGGCAGCATTTACTGAACAAGAGCCAGTGAGAGGAGGCCAGCTGCCATGTAGCACCAGCCTCAGACCAGCTCTCCACTCACAGACAGTCTGTAGCTAGAATCTGAGAGAAACTCTCCTGGCAAGAATAATCATTGAACATTTTCAGTGACAAAAGAACCCTGTAATGTACTGAAGTCTGAATGTGATCGCTATTGGATTCTTAAAGTGCTCTGACCTTCCACATTTTTTCCTGTTGGCCGCTTTAGGTAGAGTTTTTGTGGAAATAAAGGGTGCCCCATGTCACCCAAGGATATAAAGTGGCGGTGCCCTTTTGTGTCTCGCCAGCAGGTGTTAGACACTGCTGACACTGTCAGACTGACTAATGATCTGTTGAGCATTAGAAAATGCCAGCCAGCATAGTGGATGTTGTCATGTGTGGAAAATGTTGCAAGTCAAGATGGAATGAAACAAGAAGCATAAAGCTTCCTGTTTGGGGATGAATCACAGCAACAGTGTTAAATAATCATCTGTAAAGTTGATATGGAGACTTTGATATTTGCTAACTATGTCACTCCAGTTGTAGCAAATACGTTTGGGTCTAAGTGTACTGTGGATCTGTCGACTTCTTCACTAAAAGCAGATACCTGCTGTGGACAAATGAAGAAATGAGAGCAGCGAGAATTAAAGAAAACACAAAATTTGCAGGTAACTATTGAGCTAACTATTGACTAACTATAAGTCTCTAAAAAGTCCAGAGGGAGCTACAGAGCTATCATAAATTGATAATCAACATCTCTATTTCGTCTCTGAAAACGAAATAATTATAAGAAATAATTACATTAAAAACTCGAGTCAAGTGACTGCACTGATGAGGTTTATTTTGAAATTTCGCGACTTACAATCAGTGCATTCAACGCAGGAGAAATATTGATCATTTCCAATAGAAAGGTGAACAAGTCAATCAAATAATAGTAATTGCAATAATGAGAATTAGTGGATGGGGACCGCTGATCTAGGGGTAACGGGAGACAATGACACCCGAAGTGTGTTCCATACGTCTGGTCTACTCCGCAGTTTGGTTTGGTTTTCGGTCACAGCAGAAAATCGCTTCACAAAGACAGGAGGTTGGAAATGGAAGCAGTGTTTTTGATACTTTTTGGTCGATCTCAGGATAATCTGCCTGGACTTTAATCCAGAACACTGGTGCGTTCATGGGCGCTTCATTGTGTGTGTGTGTGTGTGTTGATAACCTGTCACGTGACCGAGACCCGTCAAGCGGGACAGACGCATGACTTTGTCAGTGGGTCATTCCACACAGACGTCACTTTTCAAATGTGACGTCTTTCAGACCCCTAAATAAATAAAACTGAAGTAATTTAAATAAATTCTTCTTTCTGAGCGGCACGGTACCAAATGACCCACGGACCGGTACCGGTCCGCGGCCCGGGGGTTGGGGACCACTGCCCTAAGCAATGATGAAGTAAGACCAATGCACAAAAAAATCAAAGTTATTAGGAAGCAATTAAACTGGCTTTATGAATGCTCCCATAAGCATTTTGCATATCATTACATCACTTTTATTGCTTTGTGTCCCAAACGATTTCCCGTATAAGTGTCAAGTAACTTGCATCACCCAGAGACATCATTGTAGTTTATGGTCAGCTTTTGTAAATACGTGATGCAACAACAGTGAATAATTCATGATAGAAATATAAAGACGTATGGATTAGGCCCCTTCTGACAAATTATGACAGTTCACTTTCCACAGTTTCAAAAGATTTTTTTTTGTGGATTTTTGCAAAAAACACTTTAATCTCATTCAAACATTTTGCAATTTTACATTAGATGAAAGCACTAAAGTGCCCCAGAAGAAGATCTTTTGCAAAAAAAAACAACTTTTAGAACATTTAGAACATTTTACAATTTTTTCATTAGATGACATTTCAAAAACACTAAACACTCACCAAGAAACAAAGAAGGAAAGACGACGAACGGTTAAAAAGAAAAAAAGCAAGCATCAGTAGCTCGACAACGATGAACGGACAGAATAGAGCAAACAATGGAGAACATGATAGGTAAAGGGAACTGTGCGGTTCCTCTTCTTTATTACCACATCACCACTTGATGCAGTTTTGTGCCTCAAAACTTCAGATGCGTCAAGGTTGTCTTGTATAGTCATTAAAGAAACTGAGATATTAACGCATCATCGGACCAACATATACACAACACGGCCATTAATCACACTTTATGGGATTATTGTGACATCAGCCAGGAAGGAAACCAGAATTAGAGTGGAGAGAAACGTAAACGATTCATTGAGAGAGAGAGAGAGAGAGAGAGAGAGAGAGAGAGAAATAGAGAGAGAAATAGAGAGAGAGAAATAGAGAGAGAGATAAATAGAGAGAGAGAAATAGAGAGAGAGAGAGAGAGAGAGAAAGAGAGAGATAAATAGAGAGAGAAATAGAGAGAGAGAAATAGAGAGAGAGATAGAGAGAGATAAAGAGAGAGAGAAATAGAGAGAGAGAGAAAGAGAGAGAGAGATAGAGAGAGAGAGAAAGAGAAAGAGAGAGAGAGATAGAGAGAGAAATAGAGAGAGAGAGAGAGAGAGATAGAGAGAGAAATAGAGAGAGAGAGAGATAGAGAGAGAGAGAGAGAGAGAGAGAGAGAGAGAGAGAGAGAGAGAGAGAGAGAGAGAGAGAGAGGAACCCATATCACATCCACACATTGAGCTTCATTTCATCAGGAATCATCGCTTCTCTCCTCCATTGAAGATGGAACAGCTGGATCGCAATGCGCCCCCGTACCCGTAACCAACAATTAAAGAAAAAAAATGCCACAATTATTGTCTTTGGGGGTCCGGGCAGGGGCTGACTTGTCATCTGTTCACACGCTCCAGGGTCTTTTCGAGTGTAACGCGTCGTTCCTGTGGATTCTATGAAGGTGGCTGCATGAAGGACGGTGTGCGTCAAGTGAGCGCGTATCCAACAAGTGGATACATGAATTTGCCGGCGGCGGACAAACGCTGGGACTGAACACCCAGACAATCGATTGATTGGTTTTAGAACATCCGACACTTGTCAGCTCAGATGTAGCTTGTCTTGGCTGATGATTCATGTATGTACGCACGCGTTGTCTCAATCTGAACATAGTTTTTTTTATCTAGTGACTTCTGCATTTATCTTCTTTTAATTTTTTTTTTTAAAAAGACCAATACATATTATAAGATAGTACTCCCCCCCTTTTTTTCCAGCTTTTTGTTGCCATCCAAAAGATTTTGTCAGACACGCTGCGGAATCCACCGTCTCCCACCTCACCCGTACCCCTTCATCCATGGACTCGCTGCTCCGTTCCCTCGGTGACCGCGGAGGGAAGTTGGGATCCTCTCTGTAGACATTTCTATATGACGAGGTTGCAGGTTGCTGCCAAAGGTCGCAGTCATGCCGATGCATCCAATTACCTCCACGTTGATGTACCGTGGGATGTGCACCATCCCCGACATCCTCTCCTACAGCGCACCAGTGAATCTGCCCGAGGACGAAGTTGAAGGTGAGATGTTGTCTATTCGTTTATACCTGGGGGTGGTATGGCACACGCAGGAGCTGTTTATACAGAACAGGCTCATGTCATGGTAGAGTATGCGTTTGTATGCCCCTGAGGTGGAGCGCCTCTTTGCAGAGCCTCGGCACCTTGGACAGCGCTCACGACACGGACCTGAGATTTGAAATACTGTAATTGATTTCCAACTTAAAGAGGCCCGTTTCACAGTTTCATACCCCCCCCCTCCGATGTTGGGAAAGAATGTGCAAAAATAATCTCACACATTGTCAGAAATAGGTACATTCATTCTTCAGTGATACAGATTTGCAGTTCATACATATAGTTGATTGCCTCTTCTGCCAGTGTAGGACTGATTTGATGAAATAAACTCAGGCTTGATTGTAATTGTGAAGCTTCAAGGCCCGCTTAAGGATTGCAGTGATGCCCTGGCATTATCTGAAGTTATTGAATGAAAATGAAATTTCACTGGCCTACAGATTTTGTGATGGTCATAATGACCATAAGTGTGAATAATAATAAAAATATCCTCTGGAGACTGTGACACCCTCAACTATTAAGTGGAACTACCAAAGGAAAGTAACCCTATGATGAATTAGACTAACATTAAATGTTTTATTCTACATTATTTTACACATCAAGCCTTAATAGCACCGACGTAGCATATGGTGGCATTCCAGAGAGCACCCTGAGAATATTTAAACCTTGGAGAACTTGGGATGTGAACCTGGCACATCTGCACATTATTATATGCAGCCCCTGGAACATTGTTCAAGCACCAGAGTGAGTGTTGACAGTAGGTTCTTTTGTGGTTGCCTGGAATTCAGCAATGTGACATTGTAAGGTATTTGACACGTCCCTGCTGAATTGTTTCTTTCATGCACCTCTCATCCTCATCATCGGTAATAATGCATGAATAGACAGGGAAACAACAGTTAGACATATTTTTGACAATTTGGACTTTGAACACAGATTCTGACATATCAGCTCGCAAATTTACCTTTAAAATGTCTGTATTTCCGAATAGGTTCTGACTGGAGTGCTTATGTGTCAATTATGTGTCAGACAAGCTGGGCCTTTGAAAAATGTTGCCAACCACGGTGCAGAATTTCTCTGGAAGACGTCATAAATTAGCTATCAATTGAACCTGTAGTTGAACAAATTTGAAATTACAAAGCCACAAATTACTTCATTGTTTTTCTCTTTGTCTCTCACATTTGCATCCGCAACACATGCAAAGACTCAGGGTTCTACACATAATAGGATTCCTATTCACTGCTGAGGTTGATATTAATTAGAAAAACTAAATAGTTGTCGCTAAATATGATTTGGATTTGGCACATGTTTCTTAATCGATACAAGACCAGCAACATCCAGAAAATGTGAAAAAGGTTGCAAAATAAGTTAGGCTGTTTTGAGGTTCTGTATGTTTTTCATACAACTACCAACCTGTTGTGGTTTAAAACCCAACAAACTGAGTCCATGATGAAAAGGAAATGTCAAAATGTCAGTATCAAAAACAGTCTTTGCATGACATTCCTGTGTTAGTAACATTACATCACCCAGTGCTTTAATGTCATGTGATTTCTGATTTACAGGAACCTTTAATGGAAGATATATATTTTTAGTAAAGTGCCATCACGGGACAATGACTGTGTCACTTTCCAATCATTTATGGTGACACTAGAAAAAAAACTTGTGATTGCTGAAATTCTGAAAAATTACTTTCTTCTTCAGTTTCCCACCTTAATTTACAATCTTGTTTTGAGTGCCACAACCACACAGCATTTCATTTTGACTTTAATGAGTCAGGTCCACTTGTACCGCCTTGCTGCAGTCACTCCGTCGCAGGAATGAATGAGCCATTTGGGCTTTACTGCTCAACATGCAGGGGGAATTTGAGCAGTAGAGAAATAATGGAGTGCTTTGTGGAGAGAACAGGAGAGCCTGAGGTTATGCACAGTTCTCAGCATCAGCAGAGCTTTCTTCAGCTGTTGTAGAGTATTAGTGATCCCTTGTGAGGAAAGTCTTACAGGTTGTGAAAGAGGCAGACTCTAAAAGTAGTGTCAGTGACGACATCCATAATTGCTGTCCTTGTTTTTGTCAGAGTGTTGCTAAAATATGCATCATTTTCTGTCGCAAAGCAAAAAAAAAAAAAAAGTAGCATATAAATGTGCCAGGGTTGATGGGTTTGTTAATTGTAGCTTAATTTTCTCTAAGCTGTAACTTCTGATTCGGCCCATCAGGACCTAAATTGTAAAACTACATTTCTACATATCGTAGAAATTCCACAATAAAACAATAATATCAGACTTCATACCAAACATATGAAAAGAATAAATAGCTACCTTGTTCTATGGAGCTAACATTACACTGCTAACATGGAGAGCTCCAGCTAAACAATACCCAACTGATGCTAGTCGAGCTTTTGCTGCAACACAACGTTTGACACGGTGATGCCATGTATGCTAACGCATATTCCTTCTAGATTACTTTACTACCTGAGCAGTGATTTCTACATTTTATTAGAACAATAAAAGTTGAAGTTTTTGATGATGTAACTTTCCAGAGTAGGAAACATCCTGTTGCGAGTGTTGGACACTGGGAACCAACCAGGAGGTCCATTATGATGCCGACGCCATCCTGACCTCCGTTGAGTCTGTAATCTGGTGGAGAGACTTTTCAAAATCATCCATACAGAATGAGATCACAGTAGGGATTCAGCTCGTCTTCATCGGAGGAGCATTGATAAACTCAACAGTCTGCAGCAGAAACACAACTGGACAGTCCGATGATGTTTCCTTGTTGTTTTGGCCATAGATTGGTTGTTGATTGCGTACATGAGCAAGGCTGGAAGGAAACTTAATAAACACATATAAACGGGCAAAGAAAAACTGTGATTTAAGCTTTTTCAGTTGAGTTTTGCCCATTTTTTTGACGATGGTACAACAGCATTTAGAAAACTTTTCACCCCCTGCTCTTGGCAAAAGGACGGACGTTTCAAATATAAGAGTTTCCTTTTTGGCCAAAGCAGTCATTGTGTAAACAGACATACTTTTTGTATACCCCACATTCATTGGCTCTGGCTAAGTAGTACTTCTCTTTTTGTGACGCAATCCTTTCATCTCTTTCAGTCAGAGTTTCACTCAGAATTTGTTGCCGTTTTCTGTCTCATTCCTGCTGTTTGGACTCTCTGCTCAAAAACATGAAAATTGATACAGTTATGACTCTGTGAAATTATGTTAACCGGGAACTCCATGTATAGGTATTTCTTCTCCTAACACACCAGATGCCTTACGCCGTTTTGTTCACGTGATTCCTTCTGGCAGATGCGCTGTGATTAGTTGGGCGCTTGATTGACGGGTGGAGTTGGTGACAGTATGACAGCGTGAGACTTTCAAGTGAGCTTATTCAAATATAAAGGTGGGGAGATATATACTGTATATAGATCTGTATATACACATATACATATACGTACTGTATATGTGTGTGTGAGTGTATATATGTATATACAGTATATATAAGGATGGAAATCAGTTGGAAGCTTAAGTGTCACATGCATCAGCTCAGCCATCAGGGTGATTGAGCTTTGTCACATAGCTAAAATGCACATTAGTGAATATGTGTGTGCAAAAACATATACAGTACGTGGACAGGAGGCGCAAGCCCTATTGGTACACATAACCATGGACTTTATTTTCAATTACTAGCTTAGACACCCTGGGGACTGGACCAATGGTGCTATACTTTGTGGAAGAGAAAGCTGTCACAGCTATAATTGGAACAAAACACTATTTTTGTGATGCTCGATTAGGGCTGCGTGAGCGTGTGTGGTAGAAGTGTGTGGCAGCAAGAATCTTAATGTACACAGATGCAATCGTAAATTGAATTTAACTCTAGATTCTTCATTTCCCCTCCCACACAAGAGAAAAATAACCAGGTCCTATTACAGGAGGTTGATATACAGTAGTTGAGACCTTTTCCACCATGAAAACACATGAACACACACACACATACACCCCCCCCCCACACACACACACATGCAGAGCTCAGTGTTAGTATATGCACAGATAGAATGGACAGACTAGCTTTTTTAACAACAGCTGTATTGGAAGCTGCAAAATAGCCCCAGAGATTAGGTTTTTTTGTTTGTTTGTTTTTCTTCTGTCATTTTCCATTTTTCCAATTTTGTTGGAAAAAAAATCTTTCACCCCTGTCTCATGACCATAATAAACTCTACTGATGACAGAGGGGACCTGAATTCTAACTCTGATCAAATGAAATGAGCCAAATTCAGTTTGTTTCTGATAGTGTCACAGAAACCTCAAAACCTTTATTTATTGGGGACCGAGCATGAAAATGAAATTCATTAATATATAGTCAATCATGAGGTAAATTCATCCATTTGATACACACAAGCAAACTTCTCAAAGAACTAGAACAAAAATGTAGAATGAATATGGCAAAGGCCACAAATATGAGTTACAACTTAATATTGTAACCATCCTGTTACCAGAATCTATTTCATAATTATTTCTTTGAAAACAATTGTTTCTGCTCTGGAGGGTTCTGTTGGGTTTCTATGTCTGTTAAAGCACTTTCAAATGTCTGCTGATGTGATTAAGCGCTATACAAATAAAAGTTGATTGATTCATTGATCGATCGATCGATCGATTGATTGAAATCCAATGTCAACACAAATCAAAAAATTCTTAATTTCGTGTTCTTGCAGACTTCAATGCAAATGCAGGAAAATTAAATAAAGCTTTGATGGCATAATGTTTGTTACAGGAATCTTTTTTCTGATTATGGAACCAGAAGATTCCTTAGATTAAAACACTGAACAATATATGCCCCCATTTTGTAGTGTTAATGTTTGGTTGGTTATAAAAGTGTTTTCATGATCAGTGAGTGAAAGAAACGTCAAAGTCAAACCTGTCATAGAACCCCGGTGGGAACAAATCTCTCATGAAGCATTTTAAACTAACTCTGTATGGCAAGTAAAACCAACACAGTCGACAGTTATCTCTCTTTTTTTCCACGTTACATGGTGTAGTGAGAGGAACGTGCCTAAGCTGTATATCAAACAATAGGCAGTCACCCTTAACCGTAGACAAGAAGTTGAAATGTGACCGAATGGAAGTGATAATGAAACCAATATGATTGAACATTAAATCTCCATTGTAATATAAGTGATGGCAGGAAGTTTTGTCTCTTTGCCTTGTCTTATTTGTAAATTAAAAAAAATGATGTTCTTTTAATGAATGTGTGCAGGAGGTTTGTGGTGGAATTGGCTTCAATGGATGTATTGCTGGAAAGGAGAAAATTAAAATTGCTTGAGTTTTAGTAACACTAACAACATTTGCTTCTACAATAACATCATTGATCAGTCAGTATTTTTCTATCTTATATTTGATCCAGACTGAAATTTCTCAAAAATTACTAGATCAATTGCCATGAAATTGGATACAGACATCTAACTCAGCCTCAAGAATGATCACAACTGCATTCACATTACAAGCCTCATTGCAGTTTAGATCTTTCGCTCATGGATCACATTCATATTTACAAGTGACCTGCATCTCCAAAGAGAATGTATCTGTCTTTGGAAATGTTGGGCCTAAACTCATACATTTTTGCGTTGTGTTTTGCTTTTTTTTTTTTTTTTTTTTTTTTTTTACTAATTCATCTGGATCACAACAACAAACATCATATTTGTGAAACAACAATGGTATTCAAAACAAAATTGATATGCTTACAGTGAATTTGCATTTTTTCTGTCTCTTTTCTCTGGTCATTTTGTTTTACTACACAGCTGGTGATGGTGACTACATCTCCAAGTACATAATATATATTGTATTATTTGCAAAAAGGCATGCAAATACTAATTAGACTGTCATTACTGTTCCATGGCCACAAATCTGATATGTATTTGATCTATTGGATGACTTTGAAGATGCTGGATTGTTTTCTTCACACAGTTTTGAAGGAAATCAGACCTGTGCCAAATTAAGGCAAAACAAGTTGGGCCTTTTTCTGGTATGCTTACACACCGATGAACATTAAACAGCTGAAGTGTAAACATTTTACACTTTAACTGCTTGTCAAAAGTATTTTATCATACTTATATTGGGCAAAACAATTCTTTTTAAAAAAAACTTGCTGTAAGTCTTGTGTCACTATTTCAACCATGACCTGCATTGAAAACGTGAAAGAAAAAAAAATCAAACATAAAAATCACACTTAGCCTGACCTTCATATTCTTTAGAGGTGCACGTCCGATATACTAGACCCACAATCCAAAATCTTGTTTTTGGAGGAATTTCAGTCGCAAATATGTTTCTGAACACTAGAGACATTGTAACTTCCTTGCTGCACTTACCCTGAGTTCAATTGCAAATGTAAACTCAAATTTAATATGAAGCTTAATTTTTTTAAAAACATTTTGGACGTTGCAAACTGCTTTGACTGACGGAACCTCAAAAAACCATCCTGACATTACTGTGTTCCTGATGGCATAAACTGCCTGTGAGGAGATCTTCATGTTTGAGATCGACTCCTACTGTAGCTGCAAAAGAAAAATTTGACTCATTCCTTTGCCCTGAGGTGCAGCGTTGACATGTAGTCCTTTGAAAATTCCTACATGAATACAAATGAAGATATTTAAAGACATCAGCATCTGCTTGGCAAGACAGAAATGATGTTTCTAATGTATTGCTAGTGTAGAATCAGTGGGTATTGTGGGTGTGTACTTTGAGGGGTCAGCTGAAACCATTATAGAGCACATGCTGTTCAGAAGATTTGGACAACACAATTACAAAATTGCAAATCATGATGAAAGCAGATGTGCTAGTGCATTGGATCTTATTGTGATACGTAAATGAACCAGATGTGTGTAAGAAAATGAAGCACTCTGTGCTGTTTATTTCAGCTATCGACTGCTTTTAGCAAGATTCTGTGCGATGAAGTCAAACTGTCCAATCACTGCTCTTATACAAAAACAAAACAAAACACCTTATTTTTCTTGAAAATTGTATGTCTTGACCAATTTGTTCCCCAGGCATAGATGTGAGTGTCTCATTCTCACTAACAAAAAAAGAAAAACAAATATAAAAACCCCCTATAAAACAAATAAATCCCCCCAAAAAACAGAAGTCTTTCATGAGTGTTAACTGTCCTGAAACAAAATTGTGCATTATATAATAATACCATTGTTTTCCACAAACAACAAAGTCCAATTTCACTTTTGCCTTTTAATTTCCTTTAACAGCAACACAACCATGTTAAGCGTCAGGGAAGGACTCAAATATTATTTGGTAATCATTTATTAGATTTTGCTAACAAGCTATAAAACCCTATTGTATTACTGGTGTTTGACTTTGGGAGTGTTGGATTTGTGAATTTACAGTGATTAAAAAATTATTTCAGGATGACGAAAGAACTGTGGATCAATGATCACTCTCTCCTATAGCGACATATCCTACAGTGATGTTCTCCTGTATGTACAGTAAGTACCTGACAGGCCTCTAAAGCTTTCAAGAAAATAATGTCAAAACACTTGCATGAAGACAAGAAACAGAAGCAGGATTGGAAGATTAAATTTCATAGACCGTAACATTGCACATGTGCTGCTTCAATGAAAGCATCCTACCTATATTCAGTCAGGGGTGGGTGTAAGAATATCCTAACAAGGGGCACACTTTTCACAGAGAGCCTGTGAATGTGTTTTGGAGCAGCTTTTAGAAAATTAGGTATATTAAACAATTTGTAGTTTGTTCAATAATGTGGAATGGAAAATTGAGAACTTTGTGTGGGGTGCATAAGCCATTACCCATAAAACAAGTGTAACACATCGACTTAAAACAGGTACTATATTACGGCACAGGGAACAATTTGGAACAAACTCACAGCTAGCTTAGCCAGTTGGCTATCAAGGCGAAGACATTTCTGAATATTGTGTTTACGAAAAAGGACAAACCCCTCTTAGGACTTCACACAAAATCCAGAAAAAGTTCATTGGGTTCCTCTCAAAATATAATTTTTTTTTTTTTTTTTATGACTCGGGCTGAAACACCACGCAATTTTATTCAGATCTGATGTCTGGGCCAATCTAAATGCATTGCTCATGACCCCAAGTTGATCACCCCCTATTTCTGAAGGATTAACGCTGAAAAGCTTTGCTCTCCTGAATCCCTGCTGACAAGTATTACAAAAGCATTCATACTTCTCATAAAAAATTGAAAAAAAATCTAAAATGTAGTACTAAATGACAAGAGATACCTGCTTCTGAATGGCTTTCGGTTTCATTAGCAATTATACTGAAAAAACATTTTTCAAGTTGTTGCTCTTTGATTGTATGTTTTTGTTATTATGATATACAGTATCATTCTCCTGATAATCATTTATAAAACGCTTGTTGACAGTAAATATAATCTGTCTCAACAGGACAAATTATAGGATATCATCCAACAAATATAATTTTTTGGATGGCAAGTCTGTGCATATACACAGTAAATGAATGTGTAGTTTCTTACAAGGCTGCACAGGACACTGTGTTCTGCACTGGGAAAATGCTGGGAAGAAGTAAATGAAATACTCCTAAACACTTGATATTCTGGTCACTACAATAGAAATATTAAAGAATTAGCATACCATTGGGTCCTGTATGCACAGAAAAACTGCTTGTAAACTCCAGTCATGTGGTCGACATGAGAATGAACAGCACAACTGAAAACATAGTTGTATCTGTGAAAGACAAAAACTAGGGTATATATTGTCACTATGGTGTTGCTGTTCCAATAGCTATAAGTACTGCACAATGTTGTAATTTTTAAATGTTTTTTGTGTCATTATCTGACCTGTTCTGGGCATTCTAATTTATTAAAAATATTCTCATTGTCGTTCAAGTTGCATCAAGGGTCATACGGAAGTTTTTCTCCCACATAAACAGAGGTGTTATAGACTCAAGATTTGTTTGAGTCTCGTCAGGGTGAAAAGAAGTGACAGGCCAGTTCCCCACCTCTTTAAATAATCTGACTAAGCTCTTTACATCTATTTCCCCCTATCTGCCTGTCACTCTGTCAATCCTTGACCATTGCAACTCTGCCTTAATGATGAAGCGATGTCTTAAACAACCTGACAGAGAAACAGGGAGAAATAGGTCTCAAAGTGACTCTTCCAGTTGTATCACCTGCTAGTATGGGATGAACAGTATCTTGAAAAGTGCTACTTGACATAGATGGTGATTAAAGATATGAGAACAAATGAAGCACTTCTCAGAGGTTGGAGCGACCTAGAAACATCGCAAGTCAGCCACAAGTTGTCGTCAGACAGCTGCTGGTGTGAAAATAGCACCAAAGCAGCATGTGGCCCTGGGATGAGCTGAAGATTCATCCAGGGTGTACCCCGCCTGTTGTCTGCTGTCGGCTGGGATAGGCTCCAGCATAACTCAATACATGAGCGCCTCGGCTCCAAGAAGACAGATGAATGAATGAATGAATGAATGAATGAATGAATGAATGAATGAATGAATGAATGAATGAATGAATGAATGAATGAATGAATGAATGAATGAATGAATGACTACACAATAATATGTTGAGGGATGGTGTTGCGTCTGTCAGTGAGAATTGAGCTTCTTCATCCTTACATTCATTCGGCAAATAATCAGAATGAAAAGGTTAAAAAAAAAGGAAAAGGACGGAACGAGTGACACAATACCATAAACCCCTGACTGGGACCTGGGGCAACTGGAGTTTACATCTGGGACCTTGTTGCTGTGTAGCAGCAGGACTAACATATGTACATACATGACTGAATTATGAGGCACAAGCATAACTGCTATCAGCTATAAGAAGAAAGATAACAATAATCATTGTCATTACTGTAACTAGGAACATCCGGTTCAAAGCATTGGGCTCATCCAACTACATTTGCCAGATTCGTACTCATTCTACAAGCAACACCTGTACTTATTATTCTTTCACCATTAAAACATTTAGCTTAAGGGAGAATTTGTCTATAAATTTTGTGTTAAGGAAAACAGCTGTAACAGAAAAATGACAATTACCTCTCAGGTTTTTCCCAAAATGCAGTTTTGTGTTTCTATCCATGACACAAACTGTATCTCTTAGTATTCAGCAAATCTGTCAACATCTGTTTGAGCCATCCTAGACAAACAAATCATATGTTGTTGCAAATTGTTTAAAGCTTAAATTTTGTTTGCTTTAGTGCTTTAAAGTGCTTTAAATTTCATAATGGAGGGAGTTGCTTCTACCCATAACTAGAGATTGGATTATTCCTCAAGAAAAGGATGATTTAAACACTCTTATATTCCCATCTTGAATACTCCAGAGACTTATTAGAGGCCTGTTATGGTAATATTTGAATCTTCCTGGTACCCACGTCAGCCTGCATACAACTAGAGATTGATTAAGGTTGGTATGGGTGTTTAAAAATAGTCACCTTGTTCACACACACACACACACACACACACACACACACACACACACACACACACACACACACACACACACACACACACACACACACACACACACACACACACACACACACACACACACACACACACTGCTGTATTTTTCTCACACTGACAAGGTCTTACATAGAGTGGGTGTGCTGCAATCACCCATGCAGAGTAATGCTACAAGAAGTTGCATGTTGTTCTGGTGCGATCAGGATCTCTGGTTTCACAAACCGGTCCTTGGATTACATACATGGACACTTCACCACTACAGAAGCCCCCGTATTCGCCTGCTCTGCTCAAAGTTTACCAAATGTAATCAGTTTTCACTGATGCTAAATTTAGAATGAAAGATAATTAAACTTTAAACTAGCCAAGCATAAAAAAGTCAGTAACATTTTGTTATCATGGTTTCTGTTCTTTGACTACAAGGAAAGTTAATTCCCTCCATTTAATGTGGAATACTTCTTAATTTGATATATTTATATGGGAAACTAGGATGATATTTTTTGTCATGAGGAAAATATAGAGTTGATTCTCTATCCTATGCCATTAAAATTTCACCCTTATCAGGATTCAAAGTATTCCTTTTTGTCAACAGGAATCCACTCCATTTCTGATGTATATTAGTAAAATGCACTGGATCCCTGCTGCAGCAGAGAGACATTGTAGGAGAGTAGTGTGAAGGGACCACACTATGCATTTTTCTTGTGAGATCAGATATACAGGTACAATCCTTGGTACAATCCTTTTTTTCATCGTCTATTGAATCACATCACAAGTGGCCACATAACAATGTATCTTTTCAAAGACCAAAAAGTACCTCTGTTTATCAAAGCAAGTACCACAGGCGTTCAACAAAAAAAGTCACCTCCTCAGTGAACTTGCAGTCCAGGAGCCCTATACAGCAACCAAGTTTAATCCAGAAACAACAAACTTATTATATCTATATTAATTAAGTAATGTAATTACATGTAATTACAGCTGAGTTGGAAATAGGAGTTTTGAGGACAAACACTATAATAAAATTTACAACACAATAAAGACCTAAAATACTGACAGTCAATTATACAGTCGTAGAGACACAAATCAGCTATTCTCCATTGTATTGTCAACATGAAAGAATAAATAAATAAATAAATAAATAATTAAATAAATAAATGAACATAGAGAAATACATCTTCTTCACTTTCTGCCTATTCTGCCAATGATATAGCCTATTTCAGACATCTGAAAAATTCCAATAAATATTAATCACCTATAATGAACTGCCAACTTGTCCAGCATATAAACCTCTTCCGAGCTGGGATAGCTGGGATGGGCTCCAAACCACGGAACCATACAAAGAATAAATAGTTTCAGAAAATGAATGAATGGATGAATATTAATCACACAAGGTTCCCTCACGTTACTTAAATATTTTGAATATACTCTATTAGACTGATGGTCTTGTCTGACTTGATGAATGATTCAAGAATTTTAAATTATTTGACTAAGCTATTAACTTGCTCTTTTAGGTCTCATAGTTATTGATAGAAACAAAAATAAATTTACTACCTAGACATTAAACCTGATAGGTCTCTCTTTGGATCCTAAATGTAAATGGTCAGGAGTACCGCGTTTGCATCGGTAGCGTGATTAACTTTTCCATACACACAGAAAATGAATGAATTACCCCCCAGGTGGGTTCACAGGGAACTCGTCTTCAGTTTCTGATGACGACGACATTATTTCAATTCAAATGACCTGTCTATCACTTCTAATATTGTTTACTTTTCGCGAGTGCTATAATCGCGTGATAATCTGGTCATAAAAACATTTATACAATACCTCCAGTAGTTGGGGGCGGCAGTGGCTCAGTGGTAGTGTGCAAGTTAGAGCGGGTCGTTTAATGCTTCAAAGATCCGCGGTTCATTTCCCGCTCCCGCCCAAAAAAGAACACTCGGAGGTGAGCTGACAATGGGAGGTGTCAGCTCATCTCCGGAGCACTGCTGAGGCGCCCCTGAGCAAGGTGCCATCCCCCTTACAAGTTGCTCATTTAGGGCGCACCAATAAAGGAGCTGCCCGCCAATCTACCTCCTCTGCATGCATACAGGCCACGTGTGTGTTTGTGTTTAGGGCCTGTACACACATATACTGTACATATATATATATATATATATATATATATATATATATATATATATACTGTACATATATATATATATATACACACATACATATATATACATATATATATATACAAATATATATGCATGACTTGATTTGATTTGAACTAACTAGAGTGTGCTACTAATTTCCCTGTGGGGATTATAATCAGTATATATATATATATATATATATATATATATATATATATATATATATATATATATATATATATACATATATATGTGTGTATATATATATGTATGTATATATATATATATATATACACATAACTCTTTGGAAATCCTCCAAGGTAAAGTGCTCATGACAGATCCTCGGATCCTTGGACATATTGACCCTGTTCATCTCCTTCCTAGCTTCCCAGAAGATATTCTAAAGAATGATAGGTCCTTGTCTTTGTGTTTTCTTCATGTTCTGTTGACACAACTGTTCACCTCGCAGGTAACCAGTATATTTATAAAGTTAATTGCGTTGCGGATCGCATTGTCTTCTATGGCTGCCAAGCTAAGTTGGTCGCCAGCGACGTACGAAGCTCACATGGCCACTGAATGCGGAAGCTGCTGCAGCGCAGATTTTAAGCTTGTCTGATCAAAGGGAGGATGCTACACATATACAAATTTTTCTTTTCATAATGATGAATGACGGCGGCACAGTGGTGCAGTGGTTAGCGCTGTCACCTCACAACACGGCGGGTCCGGGTTCGAGTCCCGCTCTGTGCGGAGTTTGCATGCTCTCCCCATTTCTGCGTGGGTTCTCTCTGGGTTCTCCAGCTTCCTCCCACCTCCAAAAGCATGCACTTCAGGTTGATTGGCCGGTCCCAGATTGCCCGTAGGAGTGAGTGTGTGTGTGCATGTTTGTATGTCCTTGTATGTGGCTCCGTGGTGCACTGGTGTTGTGCCCGGAGCATCCACCGCCTCACACCCTATGCCAGCTGGGATAGGCTCCAGCTCCCCGTGACCCGCTATGGCGGATACAGCTGCGGTACATGACAATGAATGAATGAATGAATGATGTATGACATATATGTCACTTAAAATTAACTGTCCCTTTAATTGATTGGCACAAATCACATAAACAGGCATGTCACACAACTTTTACAGTTAAACCAATAGACCAGTGATACCAAAACATTATGGGCAAAAGCCTGAACAGCTATGTCACTACCAAGGACCAAGTTAAAAACTTTAAGATTATATTATATTCCACCCTGCAGCCATTACACATCTCACACCTGTTTTAAAGCATTTGCCATTGCTCTGTCAATTTTGTAATGTTTTCTAATATTTTCCTATTGGATTTTGATTCACTTATTAGCGATGCATCTCACAGACATGTAATGCATGGTAGATCTCTCAGATCCTCTGGCCTGGCCTCATTTGTTCATTAGTATTCCTAATGATCTCTCCAGCGAGTCCTGGGTCTGCCTCTGGGTCTCTTCCAAGATGGACATACGTGGAACACGTCCCTTGTAAGTATCCAGGAGACATCCTGGCCAGATGCCTGAACTACCTCACCTGGCTCTGCTTGATGCTGAAAATCAGGGGCTCTACCTTGAGTATCTCCCAGATTTATGAGTTTCTCACACTATCTTTAAGGCTGAGGCCAACCGCTCTCTGATGAAAACTCATTTCAGCTGCTTGTGTTTGTGATTTTATCTGTTTGGTTATTGCCCAGAGCTCATGACCATAGGTGAGGACTGGAACTTAGATAGAGTGTTAAATGGAGAGCTTCGCCTTGTTGGTAGTGTCTATCATCATCACCTTGAATCAGTAGAGCTTCTTCTTCTTCTTCTTCTTTTCCTTTCGGCTTTTCCCTTCAGGGGTCGCCACAGCGAATCAATTTCCTCCATCTAGCCCTGTCCTTTGAATCCTCTTCTCTCACACCAACTACCTTCCTGTCTTCCCTCATTACATCCATAAACCTCCTCTTTCGTCTTCCTCTAGGCCTCCTGCCTGGCAGTTCAAAACTCAGCATCCTTCTACCAATATATTCACTATCTCTCCTCTGGACATGTCCAAATCATCTCAGTCTGGCCTCTCTGACTTTATCTCCAAAACCTCTTACATGTGCTGTCCCTCTGATGTACTTGTTCCTGATCCTATCCTTCCTGGTCACTCCCAGAGAGAACCTCAGCATCTTCATTTCTGCTACCTCCAGCTCTGTCTCCTGTCTTTTCCTCAGTGACACTGTCTCTAGACCAAACAACATCGCTGGTCTCACCACAGTTTTGTACACCTTTCCTTTCATTTTAGCTGAAACTCTTCTATCACACATCACACCTGACACTTTCCTCCACCCGTTCCATCCTGCCTGTACAGGCTTCTTCACCTCTTTTCCACACTCTCCATTGCTCTGGACTGTTGACCCTAAATACTTAAAATCCTCCACCTTCTTGATCTCTTCTCCCTGTAACCTCACTCTTCCACTTGGGTCCCTCTCATTCACACACATGTACTCTGTCTTACTGCAGCTAACCTTCATTCCTCTCCTTTCCAGGACAAACCTCCACCTCTCTAGCTTCTCCTCCACCTGTTCCCTGCTCTCACTGCAATGTCATCTGCAAACATCATAGTCCATGGAGATTCCTGTCTAACCTCGTCTGTCAGCCTGTCCATCACCATAGCGAACAAGAAGGGGCTCAGAGCTGATCCCTGATGCAGTCCCACCTCCACCTTGAACTCCTCTGTCACACCTACAGCACACCTCACCACTGTCTTACAGTCCTCATACATCCTGCACTGCTCTAACATACTTCTCTGCCACTCCAGACTTCCTCATACAATACCAGAGTTCCTCTTTGGGCACCCTGTCGTAAGCTTTCTCCAGATCTACAAAAACACAATGCAGCTCCCTCTGCCCTTCTCTGTACTTCTCTATCAACATCCTCAAAGCAAATACTGCATCTGTAGTACTCTTTTTTGGCATGAAACCATACTGCTGCTCACAAATGTTCACTTCTGCCCTTAGTCTAGCTTCCACTACTCTCTCCCATAACTTCATTGTATGGCTCATCAGCTTTATTCCTCTGTAGTTGCCACAACTCTGCACATCTCCCTTGTTCTTAAAAATGGGCACCAGCACACTTCTCCATTCCTTGAATCAGTAGAGCAACTACTGTATATTACTGTGGATGCCACACTGATCCGCTTGTCATCTTCTGTTGTGTTAAGAACATGTTAAGTCTGTGCAGCTACTGACTCACTTTTTATTATTGTTATGTGTGTATGCCTCATATTTAGATTCATTTATTCATTTTTTTCCAAACAACATGACTAAATGGTGATTCATTTGTATGTCTTTTGATTGGGCAGGATGATATATGTCATACATGCAAGTATACATCAATCAAAGGTATATACAGTAACTTCTGCTTTACCACTGCATTTTGACATTCAGGTTTTCAGTCACTATTGTATACCTGGGTAATTGGCACATTTTATTGCTAATAATGAGGGAATATACAGCAGTTGTACTACGTGAGTACAATTGAGCATACCTCTCATAGATATAATACTATATATGGATGTGTGGTCAAATAAGAAAGAGTACTTTGCTAGATGATTTGTCAGCCTCTTTTTATTAATAATTTAGGGTTATGCATGACCTGCTTTACATATTCCATTGTGGATGCACTCGTGTAGAGTTAAAGCAAGGGCAAGTAGCTCTGATTATGTATTTATAATAGCATGTATGTTAAGGTTTTCTAGAAATGAGTTATTATGTCCTTTAAATGGTTTATAAGTAAAAAATCTTCCATTAATTTGTGGATAAATATTTATGTCTTTATTTTCACTGAATGTACTATAAACGACTCACCTCTATTTATTTTTTCCACACCTAGGTGTATCATCAATAAATAATACTTTCAGGGGACACAAATAATTTACTAAAATTATTTTGGCACCTAATTCAAGAGTGTTTTCCTTCTACGTGGATGCAACATTACTTTTTTGGAGGGTAAACAGATGGATTAAGTCCTCAGGTGGTTTCTGATGCATTGTTATTCTATAAACATTAAGATGACATCAAGGGAAAGAGTAAAAGCTCCACTGGTGGCTCTCAATGATTGAAACTACATTTCTAGAAAGACATTTTGCAGGGAAAAGCAATAGGTGCAGTGAATGTCACTCTGGCCTTAAATATTGCATTGCCAGATATAATCCACCGTGTGATTGCCTTGTACCCTTATCCCTGTAGCAGGATTGTTATTTTGCAGACATATACTTGATTACAATAAAAATCTTCTTATGTTGTGTTAGCTAATTATACAAAAAACAGCACACAGTGTTTCTTGCCTTAATCAATAGTTCTTGCTTTGTTATTCCAATGGAATATTTGTCCTTGGCCTATGCAGTGGAATGATAAAATAAGTTTATGTTATTATGTTTAAGTAACAGCAACCAATGTGGCAGTAACCGAGAAGGGAAAGGCTTTTCTTTTGCATCCGGAGGCCATGCAGCGGGCTATTAATGTCAGTGAACTGCACAATAAGTTGCACATTACCGAGCAATATCATTTTGTTCTTGTGTTGTTTTTATTAGTCATTTAAAGATCCTCTATATAATTGCACATTCTTTACTCTGACTTTACTCTGATTTATAATGGTCTGTCAGACTTCCATAATAAGGTCTCAGCAGAATAAGGTATTTTTCAAAGAATATGAGTGTGGTTGCAACATTGAAGAATACATTTTTAGATTTCTACTTCCATTGCATGCATATTAACAAAATTACGTCGTGTAATGTTATAATTTAAAACTTCTCTATCTTAAGCTCTCTTGCTCTGTTCTGTTATTTTGCAAATCAAGCACTTAGGAAAAAAAGAAGTGAATCGAACATCTTGTGGATTCTATATAAATGAGGAATTCCATCTGCGTTATAAAATTAACGACTTTATGATTTCTTCTACTCACTGTGACTCTTGTAATGATGGGGTCACCCTCCACTCACTGCTTAATGTGTCCAGCAGTGGAGTGCTGCTTTACTATTTTATGTGTTTTGGAGGAGCTTCAGCTTCTGTATGTGTTTTCTTTTTCTGACTCAGTTTAATGCAGTTTTATCGGTATATCTCAAACTAACGTTCTTCAAATGATTTAGTATTGCACTTCCAAAGTCTGAAGAACTGGAAGAGACATGTCATGAATGAGCAACAATCAGTATGCTGTCCTTCTTGCAATGTTGAAAATCACAATTTGACAGCAATCCACACTCCACAAGGTTAGCTTTGAGCTCCCTTCTTTTGTTGCCTTCCCAAGTTAGAGAAAATGATGAGAGCTCAAAGCTAACCCTGACTCAAGGGTCATCTAGAAATGAAGTATGACTTGCTGTCAAATTGTGATTTTCAGCATTGCAAAGAGGAGATACTGTATACTGAAACAACAGTGGTTTCTACAGGCGCAAACACCACAATAGCATCCCACTGAACAGAGACATGGCTGCTAAAGCCTACCTGTTTTAAAACTTCCTGCTGAGTCACTTTCTGTCCTCTCAACAAAAAGATAACTTGGGAGATTGGTGTCATGAAATCTTGGACTCATTATGGTGTGGTGCCTCTGCATACTAGGATCTGCAGGGAAAAGCAGACACAAGTCTTTCTCAGCTTCTACAAAATTCCTCCCATGGTCTGAGCACAAGTGTTGGATAGTCCTAAGATCGCAAAAAAAATGTCTGAATGCGTTTATACAACTGGATTTAATTACTTTGATGTAGACAACTCTTGAGCTCATGCAAGTGAACACGATTGTCCATGGTTTAATTGATACTTGACGACCTCTGGTGTGTCTGGCAGTGATTGTCCATGGTTCAAGGACATCCAGGGCCCACATATAAAAAAAGGCGAACCCATTCTTAGGCTCTCAGAAGGTAAATCTGCCATAATTTGTTCGTCTTCTCCTGTCATTTACAGCAAATGACACAAGGAGGCAGTTAACTAGTCTCTTAGCCTGGACAATCCAAAACCCTGTTTCTCTGAGGGTGAAGTTGGTTGCATGGTTGGCAGTCTTGGTCAAAACATGTACAGTAACAGTATGACAATTGCGTTGTATGGGCAGCAGAAATATGGAGTCAACATGGCAAAGCAGCAAGCATCCACTGAACAAATACTGCAATAAATTACAGCAACCCACACCAGAACAGATTAATTTCACACAGACATGCATGCTACGCTCAGCACAAGATTGAAAGAAATCAAAACTATTCAGAGAAAAGAGAAGAAAGAAGGACACACAGATGAGCCCCACATACAGTCCCCTTTGCTAGTGTCAAAAAGCAAATGTATCTTTTTTGAGGCGGCCGTGGCTCAGTCGTATCGCAAATCGTCCAATGATTTAAGATCGGCGGTTCAATTTCTGCTCCTGCCGAGTCATTTGTCGTTGTGTCCTTGGGCAAGACACTTTACCGTCCTTGCCTCCAGTAGGGCATTCACTGGTGTGTGGATGTGTGTGATTGTTCCGGTGGTGGTTGGAGGGGCAGTAGGCGCAGATTGGCAGCCACGCCTCCGTCACTCTGCCCCAGGGCAGCTGTGGCCACACAAGTAGTCTAACATCACCAAGTATGACTGAGGAGTGAATGAATAATGGATCCAATGTAAAGCGTCTTTGAGTGTCTAGAAAAGCTCTATAGAAATCTAATCCATTTTAGTATTTAGCAGTCTTGAATTTGATCCAGGCAACAAGGTGATGGAGTGGGTAGTGCTGTTGCCTAACAGTTGCCTCCCCCTATCTGCGTGGGTTCTCTTTGGGTTCTCCAGCTTTAACCCACCTCCAATAACATGGAATTTAGCTTACCAGTAATTGGTCACTTTAAAGTGATTGTAGCTGTGAATGTGTGCACGAGTGGGTGTTTGCGTATGTGTGGCTGTGCAATGAACTGGTGACTTGAAGAAAGAATGATTAATTCTTTCATATTACCTGCAAAATCTCACCAGTAGAGGTTCAGCAATCACCTTGAGCTTGCAGTAATTGTTTTGGGAATCTTATTCCAACCTTTGTGTATTGTCTTCCTTTCTCAGGAAGTATTTAACTAGTGGGACTCTACAAGAGAAAATACAACCATCTGAATACTTTTCACAACTCATTTAACAGCACAGCATTGTCTAGTTATTTTTGGCATTAGAGCCTCATATTTGGCAGCATAGCTTTGATACGTCCAACCAAAATTTCAAAAGCATGGAAAGAAGAGAACAGTGTCCTTTAAAATGATGGCAATTCATCCTTATCTTAGTTCTTTGTTGGTGTTTTTTTTTTGGGTTTTTTTGCCAATTTGCTAGAGCAATTTGTTCTCCGAAGATGCCAGTCCCCATATAACTATGACTCAGGCATTGGTGCAGCATAATAAATGTGTGGAACATCTCCCATATTTATATCCTGCTCTATCACATCACTTCATGTCATATGTGTGTGTGTGTGTGTGTGTGTGTGTGTGTGTGTGTGTGTGTGTGTGTGTGTGTGTGTGTGTGTGTGTGTGTGTGTGTGTGTGTGTGTGTGTGTGTGTGTGTGTTGTGCAGAAATCCGTGAGGCCTTCAAAGTGTTTGACCGCGATGGGAATGGATTCATCTCAAAGCAAGAGCTGGGGATGGCCATGCGTTCCCTGGGCTACATGCCAAATGAAGTGGAGCTGGAGGTCATCATTCAGAGACTGGACATGGATGGTAAGGTGAACACAGTACAGTGAGTTAGGATTTTTTCTAATATTAAGTCAAGAAAGCATGAAACGAGTTTGTTTTGTATTTGCCCACATAATAGACATTAATGTTCAGTAAAACTAGCAGCAGTAAATACCACTGCCTCTTTTCCACAGGTGATGGCCAGGTGGACTTTGAGGAGTTTGTCACTCTTTTGGGACCAAAGCTGACTGCGGCGGGGTTACCTGATAAATTCAGCGGCACAGACTTTGACTCAGTTTTTTGGAAGGTGCTCATTATTCACTTGCTCATTTTCTGCTTATTAGAGAGACGATAAATGGTGAAGACACAGCTGCAGCATACTTCAAAGTCTTGGGCGACATTTAGATTCTGCCACTGAGCTAAAAAGAAAAAAAAGAGAAACGATTTATTTTGCCACATCCACAAAAGTGGTTAATGGGGGATTTTATTCTTGAATAGGTTTATATTCCATTAAGAACATCCTCCATCAAGACATTGAGTTGATGTCTTTGTAAATTTCTTTGTGGCTACAGTTTCATTACTTAACATTCAATCCTATTTTTATTGTATTTAAAATGGATGTTTATTTAGATAAATTAAATTAGGTATGAAACTGTACTTTTTCAGTGGGACAAACCCAAGGGGGGCTTGTGAAAAATTCACCTTTATTGTACAGTAGCCAGGTGATTACAGAACTTGATTTCTATCACAAAAGCTCCAAATTGATAAGACAAAGCAGGTTTACATGAATTTTTGGTGCGGTCAGTGTAGGAAAAAAAATCCAAACTCAAATACCTTGTAAATGCGGCTTACAAATCATATAAATAGTATCAAGTCTATACTGCTGTGTGGATTATACAGAACCTCCATTCTTTAGTTGCTGAAACTCAAATAAGCACAAGTCCTTCATTTAACATTGACATACAGTAGTTTTGAGCTGTCTTGCTTTTTACACATTCTTCTTTCAACTATACTTTAACTGTGTTTGTACATCTGAAGTTAGTGACAGTGTTTAGATTACTAGCCCCCAGAAAACATCTAAGATACTTTACACCCTACTTCATACTTACATCTCCATGAATTCATTTTACTTAAACTGCAAAGAACACTTCAATGTACCGTATTTACATCTGATATCTGGCTATTTCTTTTATTGTTCACTTCTCTTCCTTTGAGTATTATGTGTGTGTGCGTCTACTGTATGTTGTGTGTGGTAAATGCATGTATTTTAATTAGCATACTTGTCCATTCTAATGTTGAAATCTCTATCGCCAGTGTGATATGCAAAAGCTAACAGTCGAAGAGCTGAAGAGGCTCCTGTATGACACCTTCTGTGATCACCTCTCCATGAAAGACATCGAGAACATCATCATGACTGAGGAGAACCACATAGAGAATCCTGAGGACTGCCAGGTTGATATAGACAGTAAGGGAGAACCGCCTGTGCTTTAATTAAACTTCTCAGCCTTTATTTCAGACACGACACCCTGTCAAATTAAAGTCTTGAGTCACCTCTGTCTAAAATGTGGTTAAAAATGTACAGTCTTTTTCCCTCGAACCGCCAACGGATGCACATATATAGTACAATAGAAAAAAGAGTAAAGGTGCTATCATTGGGAAAACTGAACTTTAGTTATTGTGTCCACCTATTTTTGAGCTGTGGTCCTCTATGATCTCTTCCAGTTTCTTCTTGGCTAGCATTGACAAGCCTTTTAGTTTCCATTGCATACTGCAGATTTAAACTGAGCAATGCACTGATTGACTCTGTTTTTGAGGATTTTCAGATGCTGAAACACAAGGTTTAAGTGCACTGCTGTGTGAACGTTCACTGCACAGCTAAAGAACGCCAGTTCTCTCTTGTTTGATGAAGAACAACAAGACTATGGGCTTAGACTTGAAGACACACTGTCAGAAAAGAGGGGAAAAGAGTTTCTCGTTTTGCGTGGATATGGGGCCTCAGTTCATTGAGATGCTTCATGGTAGCCAAGGAGAAACATTTATCACTGAGCATCTGCAATCAACTGTGTATTTGCAGAATTTTCAGGAACATTTTGAGTTCTTTTACTGAATACACTCCACGCAAAACATTGTGTAACAAGATCCAGCACATGTCCAAGTGCCACAGTCATGATGATGATGAAGTGAATGTTAAATTTGCCAGGATTGTTTATGTTACTCTTTTCAACTTGAATTTGATATTGTCTTAAAGACTTTTAAGTTAGGGGTGATGGTAAAACAGTAACAGTTGTTTGCATAAATTACAAATGATGAGTTTCCTATGGCATCACAGCTCTGACTTAAGGATGGGACTTTACATAGTTTTTTACTTAGACCCCTCCCATTTACTCAGTGGAAAATCTGTCATTACACCAAGCAACTTCCATTTCACTGGTTACTCAGTGCTACATCAATCAATTTTCATCAATCAATGTGCTGGTTGCACCCACACATTGTGGATGCACATCTTCTTCTTCTTCTTTTCCTTTCAGCTTTTCCCTTCAGGGGTCGCAACATCGAATCAATTGCCTCCATCTAACCCTGTCTTCTGCATCCTCTTCTCTCACACCAACTACCTTCATGTCCTCCCTCATTACATCCATAAACCTCCTCTTTGGTCTTCCTCTAGGCCTCCTGCCTGGAAGTTCAAAACTCAGCATTCTTCTACCAATATATTCACTATCTCTCCTCTGGACATGTCCAAACCATCTCAGTCTGGCCTCTCTGACTTTATCTCCAAAACCTCTAACATGTGCTGTCCCTCTGATGTACTCATTCCTGATCCTATCCATCCTGGTCACTCCCAGAGAGAACCTCAGCATCTTCATCTCTGCTACCTCCAGCTCTGTCTCCTGTCTTTTCCTCACTGACACTGTCTCTAGACCAAACAACATCGCTGGTCTCACCACAGTTTTGTACACCTTTCCTTTCATTTTAGCTTAAACTCTTCTATCACACATCACACCTGACACTTTCCTCCACCCGTTCCATCCTGCATGTACAGGCTTCTTCACCTCCTTTCCACACTCTCCATTGCTCTGGACTGTTGACCCTAAATACTTAAAATCCTCCACCTTCTTGATCTCTTCTCCCTGTAACCTCACTCTTCCACTTGGGTCCCTCACATTCACACACATGTACTCTGCCACTCCAGACTTCCTCATACAATACCACAGTTCCTCTCTGGGCACCCTGTCAAAAGCTTTCTCCAGACCTACAAAAACATCAACAAACAACTACAATTAACATCCTCAGAGCAAACACTGCATCTGTAGTCTAGCTTCCACTACTCTTTCCCATAACTTCATTGTATGGCTCATCAGCTTTATTCCTCTGTAGTTGCCACAACTCTGCACATCTCCCTTCTTAAAAATGGGCACAAGCACACTTCTCCTCCATTCCTCAGGTATCTTCTCACTATCTAAGATCTTGTTGAACAACCCAGTCAGAAACTCTACTGCCACCTCTCCTAGACACTTCCAAAACTCTACAGGTATATCATCAGGACCGACTGCCTTTCCACTCTTCATCCTTTTCAGTGCCCTCCTCAATTCATCCTGACTAGTCTTTGCTACATCCTAGTCCACAACCGTCACCTCTTCTAGTCTTTTTTCTCTCTCATTTTCCACATTTATCAACTCTTCAAAGTACTCTTTCCATCTTCCCATCACACTACTGGCACCTGTCAATAGACTTCCATCCCTATCCTTAATCACCTTGACCTGCTGCTCATCCTTCCCATCTCTGTCTCTCTGTCTTGCCAACCGGTATAGATCAGTCTCTCCCTCCTTACTGTCCAACCTAGCATACAAGTCATCATAAGCTTCTTGTTTGGCCTTTGCTACCTCTACCTTCACCTTACGCTGCATCTCCATGTACTCCTGTCTATTCTCCTCAGTCCTCTCAGTGTCCCACTTCTTCTTAGCTAACCTCTTTCTCTGTATACATTCCTGTACCTCCTCATTCCACCACCAAGTCTCCTTATCTACTTTCCTTCATGATGACACACCAAGAACTCTCCTACCTGTCTCCCTGATCACATTAGCTGTAGTTGTCCAGTCATCTGGAAGCACCTCCTGACCACCCAGAGTCTGTCTTAACTCCTTCCTAAAAGTCATGCAACACTCTTCCTTTTTCAGCTTCCACCATTTCGTCTTCTGCTCTGCCTTTGCCCTCTTCATCTTCTTCACCACCAGAGTCATCCTGCCCACCACCATCCTATGCTGTTTGGCTACACTCTCGCCTACCACTACTTTACAGTCACTGATCTCCTTCAGGTTATACTGTCTGTACAAGATGTAGTCTACCTGTGTGCTCCTACCTCCACTCTTATAGGTCACCCTATGTTCCTGCCTCTTGTGGAAGAAAGTATTCACTACAGCCATTTCCATCCTTTTTGCAAAGTCAACTACCATCTTTCCTTCTGCGTTCCTCTCCTGGATACCAAACCTGCCCATCACCTCCTCATCACCTCTGTTTCCTGCACCAAAATGTCCATTGAAGTCTGCACCAATGACAACTCTCTCTCTTCTAGTTATGCTCTGCATCACTTCATCAAAGTCCAGCAAGAATTTCTCCTTCTCCTCCAGCTCACATTCTACCCGTGGAGCATACTCACTAACAACACTGAACATCACACCTTTGATTTCTAGCTTCAGACTCATCACTCTATCCGACACTCTTTTTACCTCCAGGACATTCCTAACAAACTCCTCCTTCAAGATAACTCCTACTCCATTTCTCTTCCCATCTACACCACGATAGAACAACTTGAACCCTGCTCCTAAACTTCTAGCCTTGTCACCTCTCCACCTGGTCTCCTGGACACACAGTATGTCTACCTTCCTCCTTTGCATCATATCAACCAACTCTCTACCTTTTCCTGTCATAGTTTCAACATTCAACGTCCCTACTCTCAGTCCTATACTCTTGGCATTCCTCTTCTCTCTCTTCGTGCGAACACACTTTCCTCCTCTCCTTCTTTGACCAACAGTAGTCCAATTTCCACCGGCGCCCTGTAGGTCAACAGCGCCGATGGCGGTCGTTGTTAACCTGGGCCTCGACCGATCCAGTATGGAAGTCATAGGTTTGATTCGCATCTTTGATTTGGCAAAAGTTCATTGACGTCAGTTATAAGCAGTGCACAGGATGAAATGCTGTGGCCCCTCAGCTTTCTCTTCACCTGAGGAGGTTACTACTGTTTCTAAAGCGCTATCCACCTACACAGATTTTCTTTGGAGAACCCAATCCTCTAGAGCTCATTTGAAAGCTACTGCATGAAATATAATCAGTCTCTAACTGAAAGAGTGTGGGAGTATTCATGAAAAAAAAGTGTTCACTAAAAAAAGGGCAGTACAACTTCATTACTATATTACAGGAATTTAATGGAAAATGGTTATTTGAAAGGCTGCAATTCTATTTTAACGGGCCTTTTACAAAGGGTTATTTGGTGACGCTGATTATCATCTTTTTATTCTATTTCAAAAAACAGTTCTTGGTTAGTTATTATGAGTTAGCTCTTTTTTACTTTAAAATCAAGAGCTACTTTAAAGGGACAGTACAGTTAATTTTAAGTGACATACCTGTATATGTCATTCATCATTGTGAAAAATAGAAAAAAATTTTTTCTTATATGTGTAGCATTATCCCTTTGGTCAGAAATGCTTAAAATCTGCGCTGCAGCAGCTTCAGCATTCAGTGGTCACGTGGGCGTCATATGTCACTGGCGCCCAACATAGCTTGGCAGCCATAAGAAACAATGTAATCCACAACGTGATTAACTCCAAAAATATCGTCCTTACCTGCGCGGTGAATGGTTGTGTCAACAGAACACCAAGAAGACACAAAGGCAAGTACCTATCGTTCTCTAGAATACCCTCTGGGAAGCTAGGAAGGAGATGGTGAGCACAGATCAACAGAGCTTTACGACGTAAAGTGCTCATGACAGATCTTCGGATCCTTGGACATATTGACCGTTTATCCGTGCTCTCCATCTCCTTCCTAGCTCACTTTTTTCTTTCATGACGGCAGGTGAGGCCGTGCCTCACTTGCCTCCCCTGACCACACGTCACTGATTTATACAATACCTCAAGTAGCTCCAGAAATTAATAATCCACTAAACCTTGGGAATTCAGAATAAATACTATGGGTTGTCAGAAAATGATCTTACCTTCAAATCTCTTTGGAAATCCTCCAAGGTAAAGTGCTCATGAAGATCCTCGGATCCTTGGACATATTGACCCTGTTCATCCTTGCTCTCCATCTCCTTCCTAGCTTCCCAGAAGATATTCTAAAGAATGATAGGTCCTTGTCTTTGTGTTTTCTTCATGTTCTGTTGACACAACCGTTCACCTCGAAGGTAACCATGATATTTATGGAGTTAATTGCATCGTGGATCGCATTATCTTCTATGGCTGCCGAGCTAAGTTGGTCGCCAGTGACGTATGACGCCCCCGTGAACACTGAATGTGGAAGCTGCTGCGGTGCAGATTTTAAGCTTTTCTGACCAAAGGGATGATGCTACATATATAGAATATATTTCTACTTCTATTTTTCATAATGATGAATAACATATACAGTATGTCACTTAAAACTTACTTTACTGTCCCTTTAAGCAGTTTCAAAATCTCCAATTAAAAAAAACAAACAAACAGAAATCCCACTAGACTTTCAAGAATGTACTTTTAATCAGAAACTTGTAATATGCCAGTCAGGTATCAATCCATTTGCTTTGTTATTCCAAAACTCTAGTCAGCATTTCAATCTAGATGTAGTTACACAGCATACAAGTGTGAAAATGAATCTGTTTGGTTGTGTTCATCCCTTATAACTGTTGGCACATGTAATTATAGGTTTTGTGATGAGTTTTTTCACATGGAAACTACTAATAGATATCCCTCAAGCAATAAATAACACCTGATTTACTGGACTTTAATATTAACCTCCTTCACACCAACCTCTTCATCTCTCCTTCCAGGTTCCAGCCCAACGCAGCAAGTCAAGCAAACATGTGTGCGCAAGAGCTTAATATGCGCCTTCGCTATTGCTTTCATCATCAGTGTCATGCTCATTGCGGCCAATCAGGTGCTGCGGAGTGGCATGAAATAGGAGAAGTGGCATTTTCAGCCTTGACGTCCACCTAATGGCTATCTGGCAGATGAGGAAATAATTCTAAGACACAATACAAAAGGCAAAGAAGCCCAACGCATGACAAGAGAATAAGTCATCATGGATGCTATAATGGATTCTCTCTTGGAGTCAAAGTGGAGTTTTGCGGACAGGAGGACTTCACATATGTTTGTATGTTTTGAAATACATATCACTCTCTCTTCATAATAAAACATTTAGTATCCATTAACAATGTGCATTTGTTGCGTTCAGTACAGTGGCAGCTATAGAGAGAAGTGTAGTGACTATCCTGTTTTGTATTTGTCCAGTGTACCATGCAATTTACTGTAAATGAGTAGAAAGAAATCTGTGAAATATTGTGAGAACAATGGGGAAAATGTATGTGGGCAGGCAACATTGTTCAAAAACCACAGAAAATAAATAAGGATATATGCTTCGTAAGAAATTGAAATGCTTGCAGGAGATGCCCGTAATTTTACAAATACTTTCACTCATTCAGAGGCTGCAAGGCTTCAGTCTGATGAAGCAGGGTGAAATGGGTTAACTACTTTCGATGGGGAGATGTTGAGATGGATGGCTAACTGTCTGAAAAGTGTCTGGACATATTGTATAAACTCAACCCTATCTGCCTGCACAGCAAGGCTTTTGAGGCCTCAGAAGATGACCGTCATCTATGCATGAAATGCATGGATTTAAAACATTGTCTTGACACATTTGTAAAAGTTCTTATCAATGTATTATTCATTATGACTGTGTAAGAGAATTTTTGATTACTTAATAACTGTGATCAGATGTGTTTGGTGAAGGGTATCAGCAATCACAACAAATTTAAAGAATACTAATGCATGAAAATAAGGGCTGCATCAGAACATGCTCTTAAGAAATTGCCATTGGATTGCTCAACTGTGGACCTCAAGCTGCACCAGGCATACTGTATGATCATCTCTGACCGCAGCCAAAGAGCAAACGACTCCAGTTGTGAGCCGCTAAAGAATATGCATCAAAACTGATCTGGTCAGTCGCGCTGATACAAATGTGCAGGAACGTGTTTTGTTCCTTTTTATAAGGTTACCCTTGTCCGTGTATGTATGTCTGTATGTCCATGTCTCCTCATGAACTGCCAGACACAATTCAATAGAATTTCACACATGCTTTGTAGGGGCGCTTACGATGCACATGTCATTGTTGGTTTCTTGAATTTTACAATGATTTTCACGTAAGCTCGCATACATTCACTTTTGGGTTCCTCTCCCCAGTGGTTGGGGCATCTGTCTTGTCCACACATTTTTTAGGTTGATTTCTTTTTCCACCTGGATTTGTTGTTATGGAGCAATAAATGTGAATGAAATTGAAGACTTGGAATGCTTTGAACACACATTAATTGTCAAAAAGATTTTCTAGAGCACTTTTAAATGTTTTTTTTTTTTTTTTTGGTGGCAATACAACAGTCATGTTCAGATAGTTAAGCCCTCTCATTTAGTCAAATGCAAGGATCAAACAGGGGACAAATGGTGTAAACTGTTGCAATAAATGATATATATGAAGCACTATGTGAAGTTGACTGGGTGTAGTTTAGACTGTTGTGCATGCATATGGGTAAGTTTTGTCAATATTGATGTGTATTGTGCATATATACTGACTTCAACCAAAGCTTTGGAGATATCTGTGACAACGAGACTGGGCTACATAATGGTAAAATTAACATTTGCATTGTTGTAATGACATGGGAGAAATCAAATATCAAAACATGCTTATTGACAGTCAAATGTGGCAACTTAGAAGTGTTAAAAATGCGAAAAAATAAACAAAAACAGAAACTTCAAAAAGAAGAGCTATGAAGATTTTAAAGTGTTATGTTATAATAATCCATTTATTGGGGCCACAATCGGCAGCTCCTCAAACAACCCTGTTGCCCGGAGCCAGATGGGATAAGGATGATCTGTGAGGCAATTTGTCAAAGTGCCAACTCTGTGGGAAAAGACTTAAAAAATCCATTCAGTAACTAATACCTTTGTTTCCATTTTGCACTTTAAGATGTGCTGCAACGCACAACAACAACTCACCGCCATGATTGTTCATCCATTCCCAGATATAGTGTTGGCATAGAGACTTACTTTATCATAGATGTATCTATTTTTGTGACAAGAATGTGACAGACAAGAATATTAAATACCTGATAAATTATTCTGTTTCATTGGTTTTCTATTGTATTATCACTGTGGGAACATTTTTCATGGGGAATAAAGTTCTAATAATAATTTGCCTTATTTTTTGAGACACTTTTACATTGTGCATACACCAAAAATACATGATCACGGGTTTATAGTTTCTCACCAGAGCAAAATATACAAACCAATATTTATTTTCTTTGAACAGATGAAAGAACTGAACCAACATGTTGATAGTCTACTGAATGTTCTATTTCCGTTGTATTGTACTTTGATACTTGTCTCTAAGTCTCAAAACTGTTTATTGATCATATTATATCTGTTCATTGACTTTACCTGATGTTCTTCAATGTCTGTGGAACTGTACTTCACATGAATAAAATCATATGATGACCACGTCACATGTCCACAAAATACATTTGTCAAACTCACAGTCGATCCTTTTCACCCAATCGATTGACATCCTGACATTTCAAATCAAAAGCTTCACACAGTGAAGTAAATTTGAGCATCGCCTTATTCCATTTTGATATACACTTTAGCTTTGCTGACTAGTTGACCCACATTGCTCACGTTAATTCCAACAAAGTTACCTCTTATGTGTCCACCAGTCATGGTTAATTTTTTTTTTTCATTCTATCTTAAGGAGAGAGAAAAATGTTTACATTTATAAAATTAACTTGTTTATCTGATTCATCTACACAGAATTTTCAATTCAAAATATTTGCAAAACATGCTTAAAATCAACAGAGCCTGTGGCATTTTTTTATTACAGTTAGGCCATTACCTTACGTCCAGTGGTCTGCAATGACCGATGAGTTTTTAATATCCAGGAGAAAGTTTGTATGAGCCAATAACACATCTACATATGAATATAAAAAAAATGCTGCATGTTTGTTTTGCTCAAATGTTAAAATGATATGCTGTGTTGTGATGTTGGTCTCTTGCCTACAGCACCATGTTTGATCTGGATTAAATGCAAGTAGGTAGAGAGAGGACATTAAGAGTGTCTTGAATTGCCTGGAGGTCAAATGTGTCCCAAAACTGGGTCATAACCAATAACCCACTGAATCCTGGATGTCTAAACCTCCATTTGATGCACATGACATCACTGACAGGGCTTTAATAATTTTGAGTAATGATCGTTAATACGTTTGGCAGATAGAACACACAACACAAATATTTTGAGGGTGTTCTCGTGCTTTAACAATTTGCATGTTCTCCCCATGTCTGCGCAAATTTCCACCTCCAAAAATGTGCACTTCAGGTGAACTGGCCAGTCTCAAATTGCCTGTAGGGGTGAGTGTGTGTGTGCGTGTTTGTGTGTCCTACATGTGGCTCTGCACTGCACTGGCATTGCACCTCATGCCCCAAGTCCGCTGGGATAGGCTCCAGCAACCTGCAACAGCAGAAGAAAGCATGTGCTGAAGATGTATGTATGTATTCTTCAATGGCCATGCCTTTACAATCTAAAATGCAGTGGCTGCCAATGGCATCAATATGAGGGGTTCTTACAATAACATCGGCAAAGGATTTGATGCATAGGGATAAAAACATTCCAAAAGCCATGGAATGCAATGTTTTAAGAATTAGAAACATTTTTGAATCGGTCACCAATCACTAGCCCTAAAAATGTCTGTACCACATGCATAAGAACAGTGTAAAAGCATGTTATTATGCAGTAATATGATTGCTTTATGATGATGACATTAAGCTAACTTGATTAATTTGCTGAAACACTGTCACTTGTGGAGACTCATGAAAGTTGGTTAAAGCCTTCTGTCATGAATGTGGTTCTAAAGGTAATGCAGCATAATTCATGGCAACAGTTTTGAATTTAAACCAAAATCATATAAAACAGTACAGATGGCTAATAACAATGTATCTTTGACATAAAGGCCTCAGGATTTGTTATGGGAGAAATGATTGTTTACAGTAAATGTAGTTGGAGAATTCATAGGAGCACACAACTCTGGTTGGCCACTCCACTTGACTCACAGCATAGAAATTAACTTAAGCAAAACTCTACATGTAAGCTTGGATAGTTCAAGTAAAAAAGAAATGGTATTAAAGACCTTAAGAAAGATAAGAGGTCTAAATAGTTTAGTTAATTTGTCTTATCTTAATGTCAATAATTATCTTCACATTAAAAAAAAAAAGTCCCTCTCACCCTTTCAGGGTGGTATCTGTGTGTCATCCTCAAGCTCGGGTCCTCTACCAGAGGCCTGGGAGTCTGAGGGTTCTGTGCAGTATCTTAGCTGTTCCTAGGACTGCGCTCTTCTGGACTGAGGCTTCAGATGTTGTTCCAGGTATCTGCTGGAGCCACTCTTCCAGTTTGGGGGTCACTGCCCCAAGTGCTCCTACTACCACGGGGACCACATTAACCTTAACCTTCCACCACATTAACCTTAACCTTCCACATCTGTTCCAGCTGTTCTTTCAACCCTTGATATTTCTCAATCTTTTCATGTTCCTTCTTCCTGATGTTGTCATCAGCTGGAATCTTCACATCTATCACCACTGCTCTCTTCTGCTCTTTGTCCATCACCACTATGTCCGGTTTGTTAGCCAGTAGCTGTTTGTCGCTCTGGAAGCTGAAGTCCCACAGGATCTTAGCCTTGCCATTCTCAACCACCTTCGATGGTATGTCCCATTGGGATTTGGGTACTTCTAGTCCATACCGGGTACAGATGTTCCTGTACACGATCACAGCTACTTGGTTGTGCCTTTCCATGTATGCTGAGCTGGCGAGCATCTTACACCCTGCTACCACATGCTGGACTGACTCTGGGGCTTCTTTACATAGCCTGCACCTTGGGTCAGATCTACTGTGGTAGATATTGGCCTCTATTGCTCTTGTACTTAGGGCCTGTTCTTGTGCTGCCATGATCAGTGCCTCTGTGCTGTCTGTCAGTCCAGCTTTATTCAGCCATCGGTAGGTCTTCTTGATATCAGCCACTTCCTCTATCTGACGGTGGTGCATGCCGTGTAGGGGCTTGTCCCTCCATGTCGTCTCCTCCTCCTCCTCTTCCTCCTCAGGCTTCTGCTGTCTAAGGCATTCACTGAGCAGTTCATCTGTTGGGGCCATCTTCCTGATGTACTCTTGATTTTAGATGTCTCATCCTGGACAGTGGCCCTGATGCTCACTAGTCCTCGGCCTCCCTCTTTCCGCTTAGTGTACAGCCTCAGGATGCTGGACTTGGGGTGAAAACCTCCATGCATGGTGAGGAGCTTTCTCGTCTTGATGTCTGTTGCTTCTATCTCCTCTGGCCAGCTTATGATCCTAGCGGGGTATCTGATGACCGGCAGTGCATACATGTTGATGGCTCGGTGTGACGGAGTGGTCTCTACCGCTCCATCCATCTCCGTTCCGCATGCCTCTCTCCCTCGCCCAGGAGAGCGACTGCAGCAGCGCTCTCATTGTTTCCTGACAGGACCGCAGGAGCGCGGTACCTCTCAGACTGTTGCACGTACATTCTCGGGTGGGTCCACGTCAAACAAACTTTCGCGGTAGTGCGTTCGAGGGTGCACACTCAGCGCCTACGCGTTCTCACCACACCCACACAGAACGTGATGAGACGCTCACCTGAGGATGCTGCGTTCAGGCCAGCCAGTACCTGGACTAAACCATTTTGTGGATTACTGGATTGTTTTGGATTGTCTAGCTAACACTAACCCTAACAAAAAGACAAACTAAAACCATACAAACATGACAGTAAATATACAAAAGAGTAACATCAGAGTTGTTAACATATTGACAGCATGGTTTTGTAAAATATTTTTTAATTTAACAATATTGTACTAGAAATACATAACCCAATTTTCAGTAAACCTTATGAAACAGATTACATTAAACTAAACACACCATGGTTACCCTACATTTTAGGAAACCTAATTGTGGACATACACTAAATATATATATTAGTAGAAGACACAATTCTGAACACTAAAATAAAAGTTGCAGATTAAGAGAATCAGTAACTGTAGAAATTTAACAATGAATATCAATTACTCAAATTCAAGGAGATCAAAACAGGAAAAAGATTGTGGACACTCTTTGATAAGTTTTGAGATAAAGGAAAAATGATGGTAGGCCAACCCCTCTAGGAGTCATATATATATATATATATATATATATATATATATATATATATATATATATATATATATATATATATATATATATATATATATATATATATATATATATATATATATATATATATATATATATTTTAGTATATATATATATATATATTTATATATATATATATATATAATTTTTTTTTTCAAGTAAAAGTATTTAAATATAATTAAATAAAATGTTAACCTCAAAAAGAAAACGTACATTACGTACAGCAGCCTCCAATGAGTTGTTGTTTCTATCCATCTTCAAGGTGTCACTATCAGACAACTGAGAACCAATGATGATTTTGTGTCCTAACCATTTTGTTTTGTTTGATATGTTCTAGAAGGTTCCAACACAAGCATCTGACAGAATGACTAACAGTTCCGTTACCCCCAGACATGACGAAGAAAATAGAAAAGAATTTCATTTCTGTTGTCTCAACATTAATCAGTAGCTGAATGCCTCAAGGTGAACACTGGTAATCAAAAGGAAGTAACTGGCATGACATTCATCTTTTTTGTGTGGTGGCACACACACACACACACACACACACACACACACACACACACACACACACACACACACACACACACACACACACACACACACACATACAAACGACAACTCCAGCGAGCAACTGTCTGTCGAACCTTAACCCAATGATCTGTGACCTGTGATGGTTGTGCATACTCACATACAGTGAAAAATAAATTAGTAAAAAGCACTTGTCAGTTTCTATGTAATACTGCAGCACCACAGTCCAAAGTCAGTTTTTGCCAGGAGAGAATCCAGATTTATCTCAGATCCCTCAGTGGGATCAGTGACTCAGTAACTTTATTACTCAACTGCAGGGTTCAGAACGAGCTCTATTGCATCAGTACTTAAAGGGCTTTCACAGAAGCACTGCCTTTAACCAGCACCTTTGTGCGCCCATGTGTGATCTCCCTCACAGGAAAAGTATTTTTCATTTAAAAAGAAAATATATGCTGCTGTAAGAGAACAAAACCAGAGTCAGACGCTGTTCATATGACTTAAAACACAGAGATGACAGGGCCCAGCGACAAGTAGAAAGAGATCATGAGATTGTGTTTCAAAGCTACACAAGATTATATATAAGTGTTGTGTACACCATCACAGAAAGTCTGGATAATCTTAACACAGCTGCACAAACAAATTGGGACGTTGAGCATATTTACCTCTTCACTGAGTCCTAGAGTTTAGCCAGTAATGGCACTGCACCAGCAGTAATCAAAGTTACGTAGGGAAGCAAGGGCATTAGAGAGAATTTCAATGTGTTCTTGGAATCAGCAAATTCATGAAAAGCATATTTATTTGAAGAGGTAAATGTTCACATATGGTGTAACAATGTTCATGGAGGAAAAATACTGTTTTACTAATATCTGCATTGTTTACTGGTTGGTTGTATAATTTGTGTTTGTTTGCAATAGATCAATATTTGCAGATCAGTCTGCACAAAAAAAAAAGATGCCTATCCTTGTCCTAATCAATTGTTTTCATTCGCCTGGTTATGTGGCTATAATTTCTCGTTTGTCATTGAGGAGCTAATTTCGTCTTTTAAAAGTAATTTATTAAGGGACAGGAGGTAGTGTCAGTCACCATCAATTTGGCCATCTTAGGCTGCATGTAGATTACTGGTTTGTGATTTCAACAAGCAGCAAGCTCTGTGAAACGGTAGAAGGGACATTTGTATCCATTCATATTGTACATCTGACATAATCATTTCCAATGGAGACATTAGAAGTCATGTCAGGTCGAGTGATTAAAAGGATGGGTTCAAAATATTAAGAAATTTTTCACCCACTCTTGATGAGCTTGTTTAGCCTCCATAAATGGAAATGAGGTTTTCAGCTTATTAATGAATCATTCTTTTGTTCTCAAATTTCAATGAGGGAAGACTGAAAGATTCATTTCAATTCATTATATAGTATCATCCAATGTAGTTCAAAGTAAATGAAATTGGGAAAAATAGGGATGTGCAGAATGAATAAATCATAGACAAAAGCCATTACAATAAAAAATAATTTCACATTTCTCTTTAAATTAGCTAAAAAAAAATTGTTCTTTCTGTTGATGCTGAGCTCTGGGCAACCAGCTGCTTCCCAGCCTTTGTGGGCTTAGCTTCTCTTAAGATGTTATGTCAACATTCTATCTATTTAGTGTCCATTCGTGTGTTGTTTCTGTATTCCACCTCTCATCAGCATGTCCTGTTCCAATAACACATTATGCACACCATCCTAGTCTGACAGCAGCTCATCTCCAGCCAATTTTCAACAAGAGATCATCAATCACTGAAACAACAGGTCAGTCCGTGTCAGGCTGCCACCTTGTTCTACCCTGTCTCCCATCCAACACATCCACAAGATGAAGAGTAATCATCAGACTTCCAGGAAATCAAACAATGTTGTATATCCTGTCTGGACCAGATGCCATTAAAGCTAGCCCTTGGGTCGCGGCCAGTTTGCTGTTGTGAGAGTAGATCTATGCACCTACGTGATGACATCAGTTCTGGACTTGAGCAAGTGGAAGTTTCTCTTTTAATTATAGAAACTACACAAGAAAAAGAGCCAAGTTATGAATGTCACATTGTGTAGGACATGATCATTTACTATTATAAATGTAAAAATGTGGCTCACTTTGAGTTTGTGAGGTTCCCCAATATTAACTTTGCTTTGATGAAAGGGTATCAAGGATTACTGGCTGTTGTTGTTTTTTATAATTTCAATAGAATACTCAACCCGGGGCTTAAATTAATCACCTTAAAGACAATCTAAACTGAACTTAATATAATAAGCACACTGTGTAGAGTATTTATGTAAATCTGTTTAGAGGTGCATCCTTTCTACATAGATCTGCATTGGAATTTAAAGGGTTCTTTATTGACCAGTGAACACCCTCCAAAAATGTTCAAGATTAGTTTTTTCGTTCTTTCCCAATTAAATTTCAAATCAACCTTATTGTCATTTCACCCTGCATTAGGTGTGCAGGGCAGAATAAGAGACCACTGCTCAAGGACCTCTAAAGTGAAAAAAACTACCACATAAATAAAAAATCTGCCATGCAGTAATGAGTCAAGCCTGGGCATTTACAAAAATACAAAGAATATCGACTCTGCACAAGTCTTGAAGTCACAGGTTTTGCCATTAAATGGCACATCACTTTCATTTTGCGTTTTTGGGAGCACTGTTAAAATGTTTATGCATGTATACGAGAAAAAGATGAAAGGGAATATGAAGAAGAAATGAAAACAGAGGAAAATAACAGAAAAGACAAAAACCACCACAATGCCTACACCTAAATACATTTAAAACAGATTAAATGTGTCAAGCACATGTATTGATAAGAGGCTGGAGTCAGGTGAATAATCTATTCTTTAGTCTAATGGTCTATCAGAAAAAGCTATTAAATAGTGTTGTAGTTTGTCTCTTTATTATTTCTCTGATGGCAGAAAGTCAAGGAGTCTGTGCAATGGATGTGATGGGTCTCTGACAACATGACAACATTGAATACCTTGTGCAGATATTGGATCTGGAAGAGCTCCTTAGCAGTGGTTATAGAGGCCTCAATAATCCTCTCTGCATTCCTAAGAACGTTCTGCAAGGCTTTTGCCAGCTAGAGCACCCGGCAGTGATGCAAAATGTAAGTGCTTTCTCAACCGCGCTTTTGTAAAATGTTTAGCCGTAAGAGGGGAGGGATGTCTGTTTCAGGTCTCTCAGAACTTTCAGTCTTGACAAGGTAGATTTAACAGTCCCTGTGGCATTCAACCGTGGCAAACAAACAATCCAGCAGACAGAAAATTAAAAACATAAATATATAAAAATATAAAAATATATCCTCCTTAAGACCTGACTTGTTTGACACCAGTGATAGTTCTGCCGTAACTACAGTTCAAATTGATGCCATGTCTGTACTACATAAACATGAAGCCAGTTCCATTAATAGAACTGCAGCTTAGAATTAAAACACGGTAACTCTAGCATCCTCTCCAAAATTAACAAAGCTTGCCTGAAGCACGTCTGAAGCTCACTGATTAACATTTTATGTGCAGCTTTTAAACCTTACTAAATGCAAGGTGTAAAACATTGTACTGGGACCAATGACTTCTAGCATTCTCTAAATGTAAGTGCTTTGGTTTATTCAATAATAATGTGTCACTTTGCAGTGATTATAATTTAACTAGCCACTTGTCACATTTGCCTACAGTGTCCTTAAAAACTTAACTCTAAAACACTGATACTACAAACCTTACACAAAAGAAAAACTGGAAAAAGGGTAGAATGACCTCTCTGGGTATATGAAAGGCTGCAATATTTTATCAGGATGCTGCAGGAATAAAACTGTTTGCTGAAAGTGAAAGAGAAATTTAAATCATTGTGTCACTTCTGAAGACAACTGCAGTGATCACTGTGAAGTCAGAAATACACACAAGGACAGAACTGTAGGTACCTTTCCCTTAGCAAAATGATTAAAAAAAACTCTCGGAAAAAAACTTGAAACTGATAGAAGTAATAATCAATAAAAATTTACTCTAAATTAACCATTGAAAATCAGAAATTGCTTTTGAATTGTGGTTCAACAGAACCACCTCAAAAAACAAACTAATGAAACAGCATGGACAAAACAGCTAGTACCTCTAGGAAAGATTAAAAATAATTTGACCACAGTGACATGAAAAATTAAGATGTGTTGTCTAATTATTGTCATCGGTGTCTTTAAATATGCAATCATTCAGACTGCCTATCTGAAGGGTGAGAAGTAATGACTGTGCTGTTTGGTGAATGGTCTGTACCACCTGAATGTTGGGAACAGGAAGAGAAGGATGGAGTGGTGTCAGAGGAAAATTATAGACTAGCATGTTAAAGATAAAGCCATATTTATTACAATGTCTCCAAACAACTTGATGTTCCCGTGATTACAGTTATACATATTATTCAGAAGTTTAAGGTCCATATGAGTGTAGACAATGTCACTGGACATGTCCACACAAGGAAAACTGATGACATATTGACAAATGGTAACCAGAAACAATGTGCAAATAAATTACAGGTCAACTCTAAGGTCAAGGTACACCAGTGATAGATCACCCCATATATCATTGTTTGAGACAAACTGGACTTCATGAAAGACAAAAAAGGTTCGACACCACTATTGAAAGCAAATTATAAAAATGACAAGCCAAAAGGCTTCTGGTGAATTCCTTTGAGTAGATGAGACAAAACTAGAGCTTTTTGGCAAAGTACATTAAGTTCAAAGATGCAGAAAATAACCCTATCCCTACTGTGAAAAATAGAGAAGGCTCATTTATGTTGTGGGGCAGCATCTGGCACAAGGTATATTGAATCTGTGCAGAATACAATGGAATCTAAAGATTGTCAAGGCATTGTCAGAGAAATGCGTTGCCTTCTGTCAAAAAGTTTGGTCTTTGTCGCAGGTTATAGGTCTTCAAACAGGATAATGACCCAAAACACAGGATAAAACATTCAAAAATGACAGAGCAAAACATTGGCCTATTCTGAAGAGGCCTTCTGTGAGTCCTGACCTAAATCTTTGGAAATCTGTGGATGGAGCTGAAGCTTTCTGTTTGGAGAAGCCACCCTCCAATCCTGAGATAACTCGAGCATTTTGTTCATGATGAGTCGGCTAAAATACCTGGACAGTTACAGAAATTGTTTGATAGCAGTGGTTGCCACAAGAGGTTGAGCAAGAAAAATATTAAGTAAACAGAGGGGTACCAACAATTTTGCCAACCTTTTGTCGGTTCAAATCAAAATGAATAAATAACACTGTCAGTTGCTAAGCCTGTGGATTAGGGAAAAAAAAAAAGTTTTGCAAATCATCTGTCAGCTTGAAACAACTAAAAACTAGATTAACCACCTCTGGCATAACACTCCAGAAATTGTAATTGTCAGATTTTAATTAGAAGCAAGAATGTTTAGAATACAAATATCCCTGATTCTGTCCTTTTAATAACACATCATCAGTTCAGGTGTGCCCTGCCTGTCATCCAGTATTAGCTGGAATACGCTAGACTCATCCTGTGTGAACCTTTAAACTGGTCATTGGTACCAACTGTAACACTAACCTGATACCTTCCCCAGTCCTACACAACAACCTGAGAGACATTAAAAAACAAGTTACTAACAGAGTCTGTTTTGACCTCAAATTATTTTAATCAAATTTTCTCATTGATTTTCTCCATCAATCCATCCATTTACTTGGAGACAAGACAATCATAAAAGTCTTGTCTCTAGCCACTTATCCATCTTGTAGGTCATGGGTCTGCTGGTGTGTGTCACAGCCAGCTACAGGTGAGAGGTGGGGTACATCCCGGAGAAGAAACCAGCTCGTGCCACTGTGCCTTTCTCTTTGTTTGAATAATACAGTATTGGGACTATTTTCCTTTTCCATTTTCTAACTTTGTATTTCTTTTCTCCAACAGCCTAACAGAGCAATGCATCACTGGGGAGAAAAGAAACATCATCACTGCAATCTCTAGACATCTGGCAAACACTGCAATAACAGACTTATTCTTGATCTGACTGTTTTTTTGTGGATTCTTTTCCACACAAAAAAACCCCAGTTTCTCTCAGTGCTATTAATTTCCATCATGATCCTGTCTGCCAGATTGCAGTATGTCATGTTTGTACCCATCTCTGCAATTATGTTCGAAGGCATTATCATTCACGTCATGGTCATGGATCACAGCCAAGAGCTTCATTGGATCAGAAGACACAGAACTTCCAATTTTAATTGAATTGGAGCTGCTCTCTCCCCAGGAGTCTACCAATGGTCTGTGGGTTGGAAATTTGAAGCAGAGCATTAAGAATATGCATGAGACGGCTAAGGCTGCATTAAATAAAGGCTTTGTAGAGGTTAATAGTCAGTGAATATCAATACACATTGGTTTGCTTTGATATTTTGTTGTGCTCAAACCGTTGGTTTGACTTTGGCCTCAGTATTAAATGGAATATTTACAATCATATGAAAATTTTTACTACAAAGTAAAACATGGCTCAGAAACATGAAGGCAGAAGATGAGATGCGAATTGTGTCCTCTTCCAACCATATTTCTTCTATATCTTGATTAAGTGACTAATTGATCTGGTAAATTTATATCCCTTTGATGTGTCAAGTCTCACATGGAGAACCACTGAGCTGGAAAGAAGCAATTACTCTATATAAAAAAAAGAAGAAGTAAAGGCTGGCATCACGCTCTACCAACCATTTCCTTGAGTGTTTGTCAGCTTGGAGGCAGCTTGATCAGTAGGTGAACTATCATCACAGTTCAGTTTTCCATAATGTGCCTATGGATAATTTTTAGAAGGTCAGTGAGTTCCTGTTCCTGCCCATCACAGAATCGTATAGCATGCATGTTTCTTGTCTGATTTGAAGATATTTGTTATGTGTTCAAAGAAACATGAGTCACAACTAACATAGATCAAGCTGACCTGTTATTTAGAAATGCAACTACCTGCTCACTCAATGGCAGACTCTGTCATCATCAGATACCGCAAATAACTTATAATTCACAACTGCTCAAGTACTATGCTATTTGTTATTTGGTGTCACAGACTGTAAATTCTACAAATTCATGTCCACAAATTAACTTAAGGCGGCACGGTGGCGCAGTGGGTAGCGCTGTCGCTGCACAGCAAGGTGGTTCTGGGTTCACATCCCGCTCCGTGCGGAGTTGGTATATTCTCCCCGTGTCTTCGTGGGTTCTCTCCGGATTCTCAGTCTCCCACCCCCAAAGACATGCATTTCAGGTTAATTGGCCAGTCCAAATTGACTGTAGGAGTGAGTGTGTGCGTGCGTGGTTGTCTGCGTCTTTGTGTGGCTCTACGGGGGGAGAACGGGGCACTGGCGTTGCACCTGAAGTTTGCTCCGCCTCACACCCTTAGTCAGCTGGGATAGGCTGACTAAGAAATGAATGAAATTAACTTATCTGCCATTGCAAAGAGGAAACAAATGCCTTAAAAGCTGTAATACAGGTAAGGTCACAGTGTTGAATGTGAATGAGAGCTGTACAGAAGGTCAGCATAGAAATTATGTGTTAAATTATGTTACCAAATTATGTTTGTGTTTGCCAACCTGAGTCCTCTGGAATTACTTAATGGCTAAAGATGCCAACAGGGACAAGAGCCCAGATTTTTATTGGATGAACTTCTGGTTATGAATTATTTTCATTATTATGTTGATTAATCAGCTTTGTGTTAAAAAATGTTATTAATCAATACTTTGGTTAACTGATGTGTGAGACAAAATATTAAGAGACAGGTGAGTTAGACATTTTTGAATTGAGATAATTATGTTTAACCTTGAATCATTTCTCTTGAACAGACTAATAGTTGTCCTAACTGAGAACCTACACAGACAAGTTGGGTGGTCCTGAAATCGCTGGAAAAGTCATGAAGCGAAGCACGCAGTTCTCGTGTCTCATGGTAGGGGGCGCTGATGATCCCAGGGATTCAGCCGAGAATTCCTCATTATTTTGATCTATTAGAGAATCTTTTTTCTTTAATTTTAATTAAGCACAAGCCGGCCTTTAATGACCATATAAAAGCTGACCCACTGTGAAGAGAATGGAGATGTCGTGACAGAGGTCTTAGTTCTTCCAAGGATCTCAGTGACAGATGTTATAAGGCTCAGATTTTAAACCTTTTGATGGTACATTAAATTGCAACATCATCCCTGTTGCATGCAAGTTGTTATAAACCTTCTGCTTGGAATACTTATGATTGTTAATTTGAATAAATGTTTACAGGTCTGTTCACGCTGGGAGGAATAAGTTTGAACATTTATTTTAAATATTTAAATGTATATTTTTGTTCTCCAAACTGACATTCCACAGGAAGACAACTGTCGTTTAAGAACATTTGTAATTTGGGACAAAATCAATGTAAAAGCAATTGAATTTACCAAGTGAATATAGAGCTTAGTTTTAAACATAAACAATATATATTCCTGGAACACCATCTGAAGCTAAGATACTGTGCAGAACCCTCAGACTCCCAGGCCTCTGGTAGAGGACCCGAGCTTGAGGATGACACACAGATACCACCCCACAAGGGTGAGAGGGACATACTATATATACATATATATATATATAAATATATAAATATATAAATATATATATATATATATATATATATATATATATATATATATATATATATATATATATATATATATATATATATATATATATATATATATATATATATATATTCTCTCTGGGTTCTCCGGCTTCCTCCCACCTCAAAAAGCATGCGCTTCAGGTTGATTAGCCGGTCCCAAAATTGCCTGTAGGAGTGAGTGTGTGTGTGCGTGTTTGTATGTCTTTGTATGTGGCGGTGCACTGGCGTCATACCCAGCCCCCCGCCTCACGCCCTACGCCAGCTGGGATAAACTCCAACTCCCCGTGATCCGCTACAGCGGATACAGCGGCGGTACATGAAAATGAATGAATGAATATACAGTATATACTGTATACTGTATCTACATATATATATATATATATATATATATATATATATATATATATATATATATATATATATATATATATGTGTGTGTGTGTGTGTGTGTGTGTGTGTGTGTGTGTGTGTGTGTGTGTGTGTGTGTGTGTGTAGATAGATAGATAGATAGATAGATAGATAGATAGATAGATAGATAGATAGATAGATAGATAGATAGATAGATAGATAGATAGATAGATAGATAGATAGATAGATAGATAGATAGATAGATAGATAGATAGATAGAGGCAGGCAGACAGACAGACAGACAGACAGACAGATACATACATAGATATAGACATTTATGTAAGGTTACCCAGCCAGGGTTGATCAAGTCCGACTTGCGTCCCAGTAGCAGACCACAGATCAGCCTTCATAATCCAAAACCACCGTGTGGTGGTCTCTGCGGCTTCTCTTGCGGATTTAATGGCCCAACAATCCAGTCTTTGTTCAGAGAGTGTCCTTCAAAAACCTCTGCAGCCGACTTCTATAGGCTGTAAGAAGATTCTCGAGCCTCTCTCCCAGTCCCTGCACTCCTCCCAGGTCGCTGTTTTCAGAATAATCAGGTGTCTTGAAACTTAAGAGTTAATGATCATATCTAGATGGACCAGCTTTGTTGAATGGGACATTTTTTCTAAAAAATGCCTTGAATAAAAGTTTTATGTCATTTATATAGCAAAATATTTGCAAATGCATAACATTCTCCCGTGCCATCAAGCTCTGAAGATTTAATAGCATCACTGCTGATAAAGTATTAATTTGGACTGTATGGTGATTGACTGTTCAAACCACCAGGAGGACAGAATTGTCCTGCCATTTCCACTTACCTAGGTAATAAGACTTAAATTGAAAATACCAAACCACCAATATCAGACCGACTTTTCAATATTCTCTGACTGCCAGTATGATGTCGTATTTTCTGGAGAGCCTGCTGGCTGTTAAAGTGGAGACAATTTAAGTGGTTTATGAATGAGATTTGAGCAGTTGGGTCATAAGAATGGCATCAAATCATGGAGCCATACACGTGTTTTCCATCAACTATCATATTGCTTTTTCTTTGCAGATGCCAATTCCTATCCTAGACATGCCAAGATATATCTGGGGAAATGAGTGAGATAGATCGAACAATGCCTCAGAGGATTTAGCGGTAGGCTTGCAGCTTTACACTCTTAGTGTATAAATGGCACTCTCAATACACTCCTAGGTCTTTTTCAGTTGCTAATGGAAACAGGTAGCAGAGAAAGGGCAGAGTTCTGCAGAGATAGGTCACTTCTATTAGCTGAAGAGATTCATTTAAAAGCTTGGTCACTACAAATTACAAGAAAATATTTTCCTCACCTTTACTATGTTTCTGCAATTAAAAATAACATGGAGAATGACACACACAAGGGGATATAATTTTTTTTCTTCAATTTTTAATTTGTGTCCACTAATTTTTCTCCAAAAACAGGATAACTGTAACCCAGGTTAGAAAATAAACCTGTCATATTTTATTCCCTGAACTGCAATAACCACTGAATACACCAGATGCTATTCATACTTTTTAATGATCACCATTGTAACCAAGGTTACAATCACAGGAAGTGACTCAACCATTCACAGTATAAACAAATGTATCAATATCTGGTCATTTCATCTTCTTCTTCCAGTCTGGAGGGTAGAATGTTGATGGAAAAACTAAAAGACCTTTTGATTCTTATTACAGTTGTCCATTTAGTCATAATTTCAACAATGAAAGCATATATAACTTGTGCTTGACTGTTGGTATTCACATACTGTGGGGTCCCTAACAAAAAGAGTTCATTGTTATTTCTAGTTCCTACATTGTTTCAAATCACACTTATTACACAGCCTTGTTGTGGCTGTCTAACAGAATTATGAACAAAATGTCCATTTACTCCATAAATTCATTTATATTTCTATATATTTATCATGTTCATGTATATATTTATCTTATCATTTCAAGTTTGTGGTCTATAACACAAACATTAACCCGAATCTATTGAAAACGTGTATCAACTTTATTTAAGGTATCAAAATGTGTTCTTGTACTTTGACTGAAATAACCTCTTATCTCCTTGTTAAATCACCTGGCATGGGAATACTTCTGGACATCTTGGCGGGGCAGTTAGCTTGCCACAGTGTGGGATCACTGAAATAAGGGATGAGAGTGTGATTGCTTTATCTTGGATATAGCTCCCCAAAAGCCTCGTTGGTCACATTTAGCGATTACCTCTGAGCTGCACCAAATTACAATTAAGTTGTTGACATACTCACTGAAGACCAGAGATGCTTCTACATGAAGAACAACTGAGGAGAATTTGCAGGTAGCCCATCATTAGAAAGAATACTAACCTGAATGCTTTACTTTTATAAGAGGACATTATCTGAGGTTACTACAAGCTATAAATCACAGCACTCCACCAAAGGAAGAGGGACCGTGTGACTGCTGCTTCAGATGTGTGTATCTCAGAGGGAAAATTTGGCTGGTTGGCTGGTTAATCTTTTTCCTCTCCAGCACCGATTACACTCCATTCTTATTAAAAGCCTGTAAAGAGAAGCTGAGTGGATCACAACTTCCTGGTGAATGTGTAGAACTCATGTTAGACTGCTGTCATTCATACAGATAGAGGCTTATTTCTGTTTTGATGTATGATCAGTAGGCTTCAGTTGACCAGGAAAAGGCACAAAATCGATTAGTTGTGACAATAAGATTAATATAGGTCCTACTATATTTACTGCGGCTGAATGAAAACCTGGTTGATCCGATGATAGCCTGCAGTGATAATGAGCCGCCTTGTGTTGGTGTTTTACCTGCAGGTGGCTGTTTTCTCTTTCGCATTACTGAACAGGATAAACAGGTTGAAAATGACTTCTCCATCAGTGTCTTCACTCACCTGAGCATCTGCCATTATGGGATGGATTTAGTTCTGTTTGCACCCAAGGACTGGGTCAGACTCAATTATCTTCCAGTGTTATATGCTGTAAATCAAGTGTTATGAGGTGTAAAACGAGAGGATAGGTGTTCTTTTAAAATCCCTCCTGAGACATCAATATTGCGTCCTTTCCAGCAGTGCTTAGATACATAAATCAAGGAATTCATAAATTCTCACTGTTTTGATGTTATAATACTCAATTTTCAGCCAGAGTTACACTGAGATTTTTCAGTCGTACCCTATAAATGCTGATACGGCTGTTTCATGCTAATAACTGTTAGGATAGAATGCGAACGATGATGGCAACATTAAAAACTGCACTCCACATGGGAAAAATGGGAAGATTTAATTAGCAATGAGGTGCAGAAAAGGGGAACGGATGAATAAAATCATGATAAACTATGGAAGGAGCCTACAGGAATGAAAAGCCCCAGACCAAATATCCAATGTCATGAGTGTTGAAAGTATAGATGGTGTACATCTGCATGTTTTTTAAAAAATACTCATGGATACACTGACTACTGAAATACTACAGAACAGTTAGGTTTTGGGAATGATACCTGGGTATTGATGTAAATATTGAAGATATGTGGACATAGTTAGGGTTTTGGATCAAGTTTGACTAAACTGAATGGGGTTATCAATCAATGGATGCTTGTGATCCATATACTACTTCAGTATGTATAATACATCAATGAAGTCCTTTCCAACATACATCGAACAGACTAAGGATTTTCATTATACATATTTTTGCCATAGGATAAACAAATTAGGCTGCATCAGCAGTGCTGGTGGTTTCAGTAAAAAGCAAAAAGAAAATTAAAAAACTCTTGTGTAGCATTTTTGATTGAAGTTAAAGACATCATGTAAAAAATGTGATCAGTAACTTAAGGTGAAAGCGGGTTGGAAGATGAATGAATGAATGAACTTAAGGTAAAGTTGAGTTAAACCTTCTAGGTCAGTGGTTCTTAACCTGGGCTCGATTGAACCCTAAGGGTTCGGTAAGTCGGTCTCAGGGGTTCGGCGGGGTCAAGTCGAACATACACAAATCACACGAATCACTGTGTACGTTTGACACATCGTGTCAATTCGTGATGACACGCCCCCCTTAGCCATCACTGGCTGCAGGTGATCACGCTACATTGATTAGCCCACCTGTGCTACAGGGGATTTTGCGCACTCGGTAGTCGATTTATGCCTGTCATGATGGTACGTCGGGCAGCACGGTGGCGCAGTGGTTAGCACTGCCGCCTCACAACACAGCGGACCCGGGTTCGAGTCCCGCTCTGTGCGGAGTTCGCATGCTCTCCCCGTGTCTGCGTGGGTTCTCTCCGGGTTCTCCGGCTTCCTCCCACCTCCAAAAGCATGCGCTTCAGGTTGATTGGCCGGTCCCAAATTGACCGTAGGAGCGAGTGTGTGTGTGCATGGTTGTTTGTTTCTATGTGGCTCTGCAGTACACTGGCGTCGTGCCCGGAGTGTCCCCCGCCTCACGCCCTGAGACTGCCGGGATAGGCACAGGCTACCCCGCGACCTGCGTTAGTGGATTAAGCGGGTTAGAAGATGAATGAATGAATGATGGTACGTCGGGCGGCACGGTGGCGCAGTGGGTAGCTCTGTCACCTGTGTGGAGTTTGCATGCTGTCCCCATGTCTGCGTAGGTTCTCTCTGGGTTCTCCGGCTTCCTCCCACCTCCAAAAGCATGCGTTTCAGGTTGATTGGCCAGTCCCAAATTGCCCATGTGTGTGTGTGTGTGTGTGTGAGTGCATGGCTGTCTGTCTTTGTGTGTGGCTCCGCGGTCCACTGGTATCGTGCCCGAAGTGTCCCCTGCCTCACACCCTATGCCAGCTGGGATAGGCTCCAACTCCCTGTGACACGCTGCAGCGGATATAGCGGCAGAAAATGGATGGATGATGGTACGTCATCTGATTGCTTTCTTAATATTTTAATTCATAGTAGCTATGTTGAGCAAAAAAAGAAAGTGGTCGGATGAATATGTGCAACGTGAATTTACATGAACTGTGTAATGGAACGTGATGGGAGTCAGCGTTCTGCATGATTTACAATGTCAAGTTGAACAACTCTAGTCTGGTACTGGCAAAAATAAAGGAGCACTTCCTTAAGCTGCATGGAAAACAAAAGAAACAGACTTTGCTGTGAAAATGACATCAGAGTAACACTTGCCAAGGTGAAGCCACGCATGTCTGAACTGGTCTCTCAATAACAACAGAAGAAGTAACACTGATTTGCAGGTAGGTCATTTCACTTGCACTATCTTGGTTTTGTTCTTTGAAAAATGTTACATTAATGCACAATTCATTAAATACACCAGTAAAACATATACTTATGTCTTAAATTTAAAAAAGAAAATTACTAAAGAAGGGTTTGGTGTGTGAGCAACCTCCAACAAGGTTAAGAACCACTGCTCTAGGTTATAACTGGCTGAGACATACATGGGGAAATAAAGAGATACATTTTGTAACATGTAGATATTTAGAGGACCCACTCTTTTCCATCTTCTATCAGCATCAGCCAGTGCAGCTTGTTGTTTGCTCAATATGAAGTAGAGCAGAGTACGCATGTTGTGAAACAAAAACTCGCAAAAAGTGCACCATTCTCTAAATAATTTCTCAACATCAAAAAAGGACAGCAACAAACAGTTTGTGTCTTCTTCTTGCACATACAATTGTAGCATTTTACACTCAAACATAATAAAGAAGTATAAAGCAACAAAACATGAAATCAATTCTTACATGTAGACATGAAAAAGACATTATAAATGATCGAATAATACATCATATTCAAGTGGACATGCCTAACCTTTATCCTGCTGCCAGAGGGTTTTCAGATCAAGAAATGTGCTGCATAATCATCTGTTCTCATTTGCAGCACTGTCAGATGCTCCCCATCCCTCTTTTGGTTGCTGACTGCCACTGTGTGGTCATGCATTTTTAACATATTTCTGCTGCAGTTAGGCTTGCCATTTTCACTTCACAAAGTCTGGAAATATTGAAGGTTAAGTCTCACATTCTTCTTCCCAGAAATAAGAAGAATGGGTAACCTGAGAAGCCCTAATCTTTTCTCCTGGGTAGAAAATTAATCTACCCGTAAAAAAATAAGTTGGTTCTACCTCTACTCATACAATACCTGAATCATCCATCATCACAACAAACAGGAGTAAGATAAAATCCATTTAAACACAATGTTCACACACTGGGTGTGCTGTATTTTAGAATCTGTATCAAGGTTTGATGGATGTTCCTTTTTTCTTTTTTTTTTTACCATGCAAAGACACATCATTCCACTCTAATATGAAGCACTTGACATCAGGATCTGACATCTAGAGTGTGGATGAAAGATTTTTTTCAACTTTTTAAATGGTAACTGCAACACAGAATTGGACTTTTTTTGGATTTAAAATGGTTTCCACATTTTACACAAGTAATCGGAAGTCATTCAGGAAGCTATGGCACATTTGTGAGATCAGAAAGTAATGGGGTCACAATATGTATAGAATGACACATCCGGTACACTAAAAACTTAAAACACATGTTGACGCAACAATGATAGAGTTCTGTAAATGAAGTACTTTAAAACTTCAGAATTGAAAAATCTGTCAAATTCAAAATGTATTTTTACTAGAAAGTTACGTATCTCGGGTGGGTGACATGGGCAGCACGCTGCGATGGCAGGATAGCCCATACACAGGACTCATCCTTGCATGGCGGAAGTGCTCCATGTTGCCAAACTGGCGCAGATAGAAGAGCAGGGTGAGCTTTCGGGTCATCGTCCTGAGAGCCTGGAAAGAGGCCAGGATTTGGGTAAGCAGGAAGAGAAGGTAGAGGAAGTGGACAGCTCTCTCTAGAGGAAGAATGATAATTTCTTCATCAGTCAGGAAGAACAGCAGCACTGGCAGCTGGAACATGAAAGACAGAATCCAGAAGGCTGCCAGCTCTGGCACCTGATGACAGAAAGGGAAGGGGAGTTGAGATCTGAGTTGGTGGATGGCGGCGAAGGAAGAGAGCGGAGAGTGATCAAGTATTTTGGATGTATCCATATGAAACCACACACACACGCACGCACGCACGCACGCACGCACGCACGCACGCGCACACACACACACACACACACACGCACACAAACATTCTGAATGGACAGTTGCAGCCAATAGCTGATTGTTTGCAGACGGAATTCTTAAGTAACCACTTCCTGTGCTGTGAGGAGACAGATCCATAAAGGAGCTTTGTGTTGCACTTCGGAGAGGATGTTGGTTTGAATTACCTTTTCTTTAAGGTTGCCAATGTAGCCAAGATAAAGTCGGGCCACTTCAATGACTGTGAGGAGAACCATGCCAGTGACAAGCAGAGCCTGGTAGTACGCAGGAAGATAATGGAACTAGACACATAGCAGAATTGAAATGTCAGTGTGTCATAAAGGCATAAAAACGTCTTTTTACTTGCAGTTTTTTGGACTTCAAAACATGAAGTATTGAATGATCAGAAACACAGACAACTTTGATCAATAGTGTTGGAGTTTGTGCAGCTATTAATGCTTTACTGCAATTGAGTTTATAAAAGTGTCTTTCTTATATTTGACACTAGATGGAGACAAAGTTACTATTTTCCTAATTGGACTTGCAGAGTGTTCCAGAATTTAACTTAACTTTTATAAATTTCCCAAGAACAGACTAGGAATAAAAAGCACCTTTAAAAATTTCTGGTCATCAATCAAGACTAATCAAACTAAGAGCAACTAAAAACATGAAAAATTTGGGGAAAAGTAGCTAACTGACTCACCTTTACTTCCAGCATGAAAACAGCAGAAAACCACCAACATGGAAAATAAAAAATGTTGAAATACAACATCATCTGCAGGGGAAGGTGTGAAACCAGTTCATTGGCCACTGCAACACAAATAAACATGCATCCATCATATTCATCACATCTAAAAATTGAAATTCAATTTAAATTGATGTTTGGTCTGTGCAGAAAGCATGAAAATATACCCAAAAAAATTATTTAAAAATGGATGGATGGATACTAATATACTGTAAACTTTCCATTTTTGTATTTATTTATGTAAGCACACTTGTCAACACTACAGGCAGTAGTAAATCAGTTTATAGTAAATCAGTAGTAAATCAGCAGTTTATCACAAAACTTAAAAAAACAAAAATCACAGATCGACCTTTGAAAGCAAACTAGGAAAAGTACCAAATCTTTACAAAGGTCAAAAGATGCATTAATCACCCAGATGGGCATCATTCAACAGCAATATGATTAATACCTTAAGAAGCATTTTTTTTCTGTTCTAATATTTTCCCAGCCGTCACAGTAATTCACATATTCATCAGAATTTATAGTAATATAACAAATGATATCCATTTGCACCACGATATTACACAATTGTTATATTCAAATGACTCTGGATTAAATTGTAATAATTTTTTTAGACCACATGATGCAATGTAGTGTGAGGACAGTAACTAACCGGTGGCGTCCTCCTGCTCTCTGGTGAAGTCGCTATCTGCGGTCCTGTTGTTGGTGAACACGGAACCTCCCAAATAGGCCAGACCCGTCTGCAGGTTCTCGGGAACAGGTGAGTAATACACAGGCATTATGGGTAGAGCTGGTGACCATGACAAATCCAAAGAGTCTGACAGTGTTACTTTTTCAAAACTGTGTTTATGTCCCTTGGGTTTACTGTTAATCCTTGTTGTGCCTCAATTGCACAAGTACACAAATGCATAAAGGCTCAGACACAAATGGGCATATGCAGTCTGGTTCTGGCAGACACCACTGCTAATCAGATTATGCTGAAGGGGGAGGTCTGAGGATTAGCCTGAGATAGCAGCGTGGCAGTTTGTTAGTGAGTTACTGTGTTGTTATGCTAAGAAGATGTGTTTATTTATCCAACAGAAATAAAAATGAAGATCAAAAGGAACAATGAAGGGAAAAAAAAAATTGCTGTACAAATGAATATGTGTATGAATATAAATAGTCTTTTGAATAAATAGATAAATAAATGAAACCATGAAGACAAAGATTAACATTTTGCGTATGTGCACAGTTATTAAATGTAAATATCACACGTTAAACACAACGATCCACCTGATCATTTATTGTGTTGTTTCACACACAGATATTTCAGAATAGGTCACAGCCGACATGCCGTGCCTGGCCAGCGGATCCTCAGAATGGAGCCTGGTTTATCGTTTTGGCCTTGAGGCCCCATTCTTCATTTATGCGGCCAGGGTGCAGCGGCAGGATTTGGCCACAGGGTGTCGTCACAGCTCGTCCCTGGGGGCGCGCAGGGGGAAATGCTGGAACTCCTCTGGCACCTCTTCCCCTTTCTGGGACCTCTTGTAGAAACCGAGTGAGTCTAACAGGCTGCTGATCTCGTCTGCCTTCATTTTCCTCACAGGAACAGTCTGACGTGTCAGGAGGGACACGCACACACACACACACACACACACACACACATGCACGCGCACACAGACACAGATTTGGACACATGCTAAAAAGCTTAAAGGCAAGTTGCAGTTTAAATTCATACACGTTTCTTATGGCGGACATACTGATGTTACTTATGCGCTGTTGTTTCAATGTTTGGTGTCTGAAAAGAATCTGTATCTAATGAAATTACTATCTAAGAAAGAATCCATTACACTCTGAACATATGTGATCACTATGTAATCAGTTGCCTTGCAAGTCAGTGGCTCTTTGGATACGTTGAAGTCAAAGCAAGTCACTGGTTTCACTGGAGGGCTTTATTGCCACATGCTATTCCAAGTGCAAGCTTAGGGGCTTTTCCACATGACTAAAAATAAAAGTTTGTGAGAAACATTTACAATTTCAGGCCATAAAAATGTTTTAAATTAAATTCATCAACATTCATACCAACACAGCGGTGTGTCTGTACTGCCATACGCACGGATTCATATACTTTTGACCTACTTCTCCTACCATATGTTGATTTTTTTTTTCTTTTGTCGCGTTCATTTTACTCTGACAGAGGATCTGATATCAAATACAACGGTCTTCATACTTTTTTATGTGAATTTGTCCTGAAATTCCAGAATAAGCTCCTCATAAGGCTGAATAGTGAAAGATCTCTGAACTACATCTCACCTTTACAACCTCATCCTTATCATTATAAAATATCAGACGTGGATTCTTCTGCTCCGATGAATCGTACTCCAGATTGTGGCTGTACAGGAAACAGTGGATCAAGGATAATAACAGGTAGGCAGTGCAGAATAAAAACCTGTCCATCTGTTTTGCTATTTTTAGACTTAACATGATTTCAACTTGGAAGAGTGAGAGTTTTTGGAAAGCTCAGAGAGTTGGCACTGTTCTTGGCAACTTGCTAAGAACACTAGTTTGTTTACAAAAGAGGTCATGAGAAAATCTGGTGAGTTTTTTTGTTGTTGGGGTTTTTTTTCTTAGTTTTTCAAATAAGACAGGACATCTAAAAAAGCATCAGGAATACAAGAACACAAGGATACTATAAAGCCCATTGCTCCAAGAGAAAATGTTGGAGCTCGGGCATTTTCTTTATTCCTCATCCAACCACACTTGGAGCCTGCAGGGATGACAAGCAGTTGTTAAAACAGCATGACAAAAATCACTGTGCACATGTCATTCTTTATGCGATTAAAGGTGCCAGGAATAGGTTCTGCATCTCAGCAGACTATGACTACTTACTGACATGACAGCACTTGGCTTATCTCGCCTCATGCTCATTTCTTTTTGCTTCCTGAAACCTGTCGCTTTGTCCCCTGTCCCCGTTTCAAGTGCACTACATTTAATTTAGGACTCTGAACCAATAGTAAAAATTCTGAACCATTCATGGCCATGACAACATATCCAGATTTATGATGATCAATGTTATACATACTTCTATCTGTACTCACCAGCAGTTTACCTCTGGCTATAACATGCTCTTCTTCGACAGCTGTATCATTGCTAGTGACTGATGCCCCAACAGTCAGGGCAAGAGTGAACACAAGGCAGGCCCACATTTTTTAAGGCATTGGGATCTTGGATACTTCTCTTGAGGTACTACCAAATATTTGAAACCCACATATCCATTTGGATGATTTCTCAGGGTGGACAAGACCATGTCACATTTCTACAGGGGAGCAAAGTTCTCCTGAATTAGATTCGTATTTCATTTATGTGCTGAGATTTCATTTAAAGGTATTTAAAATGTAAAAAATAGGCACCCATGTAACTAACTAATCAACACGCATTTTATTCATCTGGAGTAGCTTTGGATATTTCACTATTTAAACATTTTCAAAGGCCCCTGGTATAGAACTTTCATAGTTTCTTCCATCTCAGATGCCACTGGGTGACCAAAGAAACATCTGTGCTCTTATCACTTTTTCCCATTCAGTTAACATGCAGGTGGTTGATGACCCCTGAGACCAGATACACTCCTATGGCTGCTGCAAAGCCAGGGTGTCCTATATAGAAATAAAACAAACAAAAACAATTTCTAGGAGACATTTTCTACCTCATTGAAAATAAAAGTTCAAAAGTTGCGGGCAGTAATGCAAAACACTTGAATGACTGCAAAGCTATTCAAGGCTCATTTGTGATAATTGTCTTTTTTCTGCCATTAACAGCGACTTTCAGGAGTACAGTAGGCACACGATCAAAATAAATAGAAAAGTATTGATTAGAGCCATTTGAATTTGAGTTTCACAGTCTTGGTTGGTGTGTTTTTAAATCCCTGATGGTTAGGGGTATTTCTTCCTGCTTCAAATCTATTTTCTTAAGCTAAGGTCCAATTTCTTCATAACCCTCAGCAAGAAATCTTTTTTTTTCTTTTACAATCTCAAACTCTTTAATAATGCATTGCTGAGGCTTGGGTCGTAAATGTTTGTTATTCACATCAATGTGTCATTTTAACCTAAAGTAGCATTGGTCACAAATCATCCAACATTTGCAACCAAACATGTCAAACCAACAGTAGATTTCTTTCTTCTATTATTATTATTATTATTATTATTATTATTATTATTATTATTCTATTATTCTTCTTCTTCTATTTCTTTTCACTGGATGTCATGCATGAAGCCATATCTCATGACATAACAGCACATCAGCTCTGTGTTAATAATAGAAGAAGAAAACAGCAGCGTTTGTTTCTCTGTTGAGAAAGAGCAGGTATGAAAGGTCACCACAAGACGGCGATCACAACCACATGTGGGCTATGCAGCACTTGGGGCGAGAAATGTATTTCCAAAATCTAGCCACAGACAATTACGATAAAAAAATAAAAAAAATTCTGCCTGGAATGCTGATGCTAAATCATCTCTCTCTCCATCTTTTCCAGATGCAAAGCTCTGGTACTCAGAGGCGTGTATTCTGAATGTATTGTTTGACAAACGGTAGTGAAACAATCCCTTGCCCTGCCTGCCATTGTAAATTTATTAACCTGTATTATTTTCTTGCTACAGCTTCTAATCTTGTGTGCTTGTGTTTGTCTCTCACACTGGATCCTCACCCTGAAATAACTAAAAAAGCTGATGTGGAAAAGTAAGGTGAAAAAAAGTGAGGAAGGTGCTTAACAAGACTGAGCTTACTGTGATTGTGAATATGTGTGGTCCATAATGTCAAAAAGAGGAAATTGTCATTATTTACCTGCTGACAAAGGGGAAAACCCAGTCATTCATAAGCAGAAAAGAGAGGATAAAAGCTGTTACTGTAACTTTCCTCCAGTTTGGGCTTTGCAAACTGCACCACTTGCAGCTGGTGAAAGATCAAACGCTGTAACACCTCGCTATAATCCTGCCTCCCTCGGAGAGTTTGTTATAAAGACACACACTTCCTGTTTTTCCAAAGCACCGGATGTTGCTGACTAGCCAGCAGGACATTAGTTGGTATGTCTGCTCTCCTGTGATGTGCAAAAGGTATTTTGGAGAATCAGTCAAATCTAGTATCTCTGTTTGTTTGCTTTAGTGTAGACTTTTGTATCCACATTTAATAAAGATGAATAGAGATGAAAAAAGAATGAGTCGGGGTGTGAATGTTTGTGTGTGTACATGTATGTTTATTTCTCTGGAGCTTTGGGGCATTTGAGGTGGAAGACTGCTCCCTGTCTGCCCACTGCACTCTGGTTTGCTCGTAAAGAAAAGAGGCAGTGTTGAAAGAAGTGAAAGGCCGTATGGAGGGCTCCAGTCGATGAGAATACAAGCTAATGAGTGTGGTTCATTGTGCACTGTACTGTAAGTGGACATAACCTTCTGACGGCTCTGGCACATGGCATATAACATCATATTCTCTAGTAGGAAAAATATTTTGTCTCGTAGGACACAAGAACTTCAATGTTTCATTATATTATTCTTTTTTTTCATCCTATTTCAATTAATCTTCACCGTCTGTTTATCATGATGATGATCTTTTGGCTCTGAGTTTAGTATGAAGCCCTGCAAAGCGAGACATGTGTAGCTCATGACAGCAATTTTTAGCCAAACATTATTGCTAACAGGCTAACCGTGAACGTCACAGGGTTTGATTTAGCCGTTGTGGTTAACTTGAAACTACCATCTAAAACAAGTGGCATCAATTATTCCCACACAGGGAGGCCACAGATGATTGTGGGATAGTGCTCGCCCTGGCAGAGGACCTGAGTGACTCAAGCGAGGCTGATGGAGATGCTGCCAGTGATGGTTGCATGGGTATTAATATGTTGTTGTGTGACAAAGTGTATGACATCAACCGAGGCGTTTAAATTAGATAGAAATGACGGATTAAGTTGTAACTACAGTTGAAATTAGCTATATCATGACTGGCTTGACCAATTGACTTCATATATTACCAATACATTTTGAATTTAATGTGTGTATTTGGAAGTGAGATCTTGAATGCTGCTTTTCACATTGTGTTACAAGTTGTACTTCCGGTGATTGTCCATCATTTTCACAGTATAACAGGGCAATAGATTAGCCTGCTAGTGGCATTGAAGCAAATGTTAAAGTTTGGCATAGAGATGGGAAGAGGGCAAGGAAGGTGAAGGGATTTGCATTGATGGATGTCCAGATTTTGGCCACATCAGAGGAGCCAGGAGGGCAGGCAGACAGCAACTGCTGCTCCCCTCCCTCTAATCCGAGCCTGGGTAATCAGAAACACATGGCTCCCCATAATGGCTCCAGTGTTGTCCTGTGAAGTAAAACAGGGCTGTGAGAGTTGCATACACACCAGTCCACAGCCACAGTCTTGACAAATACACAGCCAACACTTCCCTTCACATGCTGATGCACTGCAACCACATAGAGTAAATATATTCTGGCATCCCTACACAAGTTAAAGCAATTTCTCTACCTTTTTTTTAATGCTGTTATCAAAGTGTGCCAATTCAAGTGGGCTGTGGAGAAAAAATATGTGAATAATCCTGACCCGGCCTCTTGAGTTAAGAAGCAAATCTGATGCCGATAATTTGAAAAAAGGAAAGAAATGTTCTTGTAGGTTAAATGTGAGTTACTTTGTCGACCAGTTTTTCTGTTACTGGTATCGTCAAAAAAAACCAAACACAAACCCTGAAGAGAAATCCTCCAACAACAATGCTCTGCTCCAAGCTACAGTTGATTGGTTGCAAGCAGGACTGTCGGGACAGTTGGGGATCAGTGCATAAAAATATAAACCATCTGCACATTTTTCCCTCGCTTTGGACAGACACGCTCTGTCTTGTGATCAATTTCCATCCTGGTATTTGGAATAAGGCAGCAGGTCTGTCTTTCTCCCATTTCTTTCTTTCCGTCTCTCTCTCTTTCTCTCTCTCTCTCCCTCTCTCTCTCCCTGTCTCTTACTCTCTTTCTGTTTCTCTCTCGCTCAGCCTGTGGAATTATGTGAAAGCTGAAACCTTTCAGCCACATTATGAAGCCTGAAGTCCCATTTTACTGCACAGATCTCGGATGGTCGAGTGTGTGCCGGAATAAGAGATTGGAGGAGGGGGAGGAAGGAGTAAACGAAGAGAAGGATAACAGGCTAAAGAGAGAAGCATGAGAGAAGGAAGAGACATGGAAAGGAATAGAAAGAACGTCTGACTGATCTGCTTTCTATTAGCCATCCAAAGCTTCTCTCCTGATACACCCTTGTCTTAGAATTATGCTGACAAAGAGGGAAAAATCCAGGGCAATTTAAAATACCAGACAACTATTTGCACACTCCTCTATGTGAATGAAAACAGAGGGAAAACTTTCCATCTGGATGGAGGGAGCAACTGTGCCTTCATTATTTTTCTGACTATTCAAATTTACTGTAAATGTGTCTCCTCATCTACACAATGAAAACTGTATTTTTGTACTCAGAAATCTCGTGTTTCAACGCTGAGGGATAAACGACACCTTAGTCTGCCTCGGAGTAGTTTGTAGTATCACACTGCTTCCAATTGACTGACTTGAAGTAGTACAAGTATTCAATCCCATTCATTCACTTCAAACTCGCTATTCATGCAGGCATTTCTGGTGTTGTTTCAGCACGTTGTCAACATGTCTAAGCATCCATTTGGGAGGTCCCCTTTATTTATGCATCTAGTGGCCTTTTCTCCTCAAGTAACACCACAAGGAAGTTTCGAGTCTGATATAAGGACGGCCTTAAATCTCAGAGTGAGTAGATATCACTGGAAATCTATAAACACACGTTCAGCACTGAGGCTGTTTCTCCTCCCCATTCTCATTGCTGACCTCAGTTCTCAGCGGTTTTGGCTCCAGAGAAGGAACCGGCTCCATTTCCAGTAAATGTCATTTCATAGTTACTGCATGTCCATAGGGCTGAGACACAACATTTAATGCATAAGGAGGACTTCAATTAAACAACGTTTCATGCAGACAGTGAGATGAAACAGTGGATGAAAACAGAATTTTCTCCTCTGACTGCCTCTGATGAATTAGCCAGGGAAATGAATGCAGACTATGAAACAGAGCTAAAACGAAAAGCGTCTTTGGATGTCAGAAACTTCACACTCTCTGTTACATTGAGGTTTGTCAAGAAGTCTCTTGAGCTCTAGGTTTTCTATATATGCTTATGCATATATACTCATGAAAAGTCACCTTCCACTGGAAGAACAGATTTATATTCATAAAGATTTAAATTCATCGATTCACACAAGCACAGAGAAACTCTTCACCGACTCCGTGGATGAATTAATATTTTCAACCCTTTTCAAGTGTAACACGACTCCGCTTTCTTTCTGCATTGCAGAAAATATTTGTCTTTTTACCCCTCACTCATAAATTTCTTTCTTCCTTTCGTTGCAGGGACTGAAATGGCTACCAGATGTGGTTCCAATCTGTTCCTGTTGCCGTGGAAACACAGGGACTGGAATAGGCTTTCTGAGTCCAGGGCATTTGGCTGACTCATAGAGTCTGCGTTTTTAAAGCCATGCTGTTTCTACAGTAGAGACTTGGCACAATGAGAGCACCCCAGCTTTAAGTGGTGTTTAGACTGGCAGACGACATGTCATTGAAGCCCCTTCCCACACTCACAACCCTGAATGTGTAACCTGGATTTGCTTTATCCTATACAGTTGCAACTTTTTCTACAATTGTACAATAAACCCTGAACACCAACAAGTCAATAAATTGAGCAAATTACTCTTTGACAACAGAGGATAACTTCTATAACCATGCACAGTTTTCTCTCATTTAAGTCATTCAGCAAGCACAGAAATCATTTTAGGTTGAACACATGTTCAGTCAACACAGTTCATCCCGGAATGCTGTGCAGCGATGACCTGCAATTTTCAATGACTTTACTGTAACATGTCACACATGAAAAGTGAGAAAACATGTGTTGGTATGCTCAGCTATTTCTGCAAGCAGAGGAAAAGCATGTGGAGGCAGTTGTGTCAACATTTCTCTCATTCTGAAATTAATCAGATATCCAACTGCTGTCATGTGAAACATGAGATGAATCGGCAGAGAAAGTGCTTCGATTCCAACATGGGGATGTTGTAAGGGAGGTTATAAGAAAAACAAATTCAGAGACATGAAGTTTGTGTTAGTCGAGTTAGATTAAAAGCAAATTAAAAAAACCCCAAAAACACACCCATGGAAAGGACAGATCCAGACCAGATCAACTTGTTATGTAGTCAGAACCAAACAAAACTAATTCTGCAGTGAGTCAAACCACTCCGTGTGGATGTACAGAGTAGCAACTGGATCTAAATACATCATAAAGAGTCAGTGTCCAGTTTTGACTGGCTGTCTGATCTGCGCAGCACATCCATGAAAGTGGTTCTGTCCATCAGAGATGGTGAACCCACATAAGACTCAATGGAAACTAAATTTAGCACTTCCATTTAAAATATACTAAATAAACTAGTAAACCTTATCTTCGTAACATTTGAAAATAATAGAATACAATGACCCCGCAAGTACTGTAAACTCTAATATGAATGAGGCAAACGTGCTTAATTCATGTCTAAATAGAATGAAGTGGTTAAGATTTTTTTTCTAATATAGAAAATTCACCATTGAATATAGGAAACATTTCATGAATTTCTATAGCTTTCTGTAAATATTATTTTTATTTTAAAAGTATTTTATTAATATTGCCATAATATTATTTTTTGACATATTTGTGGGGTCAGGACCACTTTAAGGGAAAAAAATGAGGCACTGACAATAATGTCTGCTAATTCCTGATAATAGGGGACACAGCTGGTGGTAAATTTCAGTGATATTTCATCCGAAATTTAAGAGTGGACAGGTGAACGTTTGACCTGAAGATGGCACCAGACGAAAAGGTTTCATGACATTTCATTTCATTTACATTTTGAGACATTTTACTAAAACCACATAAAAAAAAATAAATCAATTTTAGTGATGCTTTAGAGGAAATGTCTTGCATGAATACTATTTGAAGTTTGAACATTAAGCTTCTGTTGAGGGTTTAGAAAGGTTTCCTCTCTAATCCAAAATGCTTCTTCAAAACAAAGAAGATATGTCAGTCTAATTGTTACATCTGATATCTCCATTAAGGAACAACTTTTTTTATGGGATTGTTTATAAAGGATCAGATCAACCTTCTTTTGCTATCAATGTCAATACAAGGCCCAAGTTAGACAAACAGGTCCTGCTGAGTCCTTTGTGAATCACAAATCAGACTCAAGATTTATGCATAGTAATACCATATCAAAAAGTGTGTTGAATCAAAAACAATGCTGCTTTACCTTCTGATTCCAGTGACCCATCACATGAGCCGAGCATACACCTAATCTCATATCCATCACACTGTGGCCAACTATTTCCATGTCCTTCTTTTCCATGCCAAAAGACAACACATATGCAGCACATGATTAATCCTTAGCACAGAGTTTCCACTGTTTTTCCCCAATGAAAGGAGCTCTTGTACACCCACCCTGACAGAGCCAAATGAGCAGTTCCCTGATTCCGCCATGCTCTTTGAAGAGTCACTGTGACCAAATGACCCTGGAAGAATCACAGGAAAAGCTCAAATATCAAATGAGTATTCAAATGAGTCAGAAGAAAGAATAATAGATCACTGTCTAATGCTAAATATGTCCATTTCCATTTTTTTGTACACAGGAAGAAGGGGAACATGCAAAGGATGTGCAATTGTCATGTAATCGCTGCCTGTCAATTAATCAAGGCCATACTTATTTTTAAAGTTGAACTATAACTAGAACTGCATGTACTGCTTTTTTATTCCATAGAAGCTAACGAAACACTGATTTAATGACCATACAAAATTCAAATCAAAGTTATTAAAACAAACCATTCCAGACAAAATACAGTTTGTAATGATTTTGCAGCTTTTAAGGCCCTTCTTTACAAAAAAAGCACTGTGAGCCAGGCACGGGCCAGTCAAATGAAAAATGATATTTCAATATTACACAATGTTACGTTTTTAAGTATCTGCAAGTTGATCAACAGTGGTATCATAGTTGTATTATACAATCTTCTCTGTAAAAGCTTTTTTTCATGGAGGCAATAAAACAATCAGACCGGAACAAAAAAAAAGATTACAGATATTATGTATGGCTATTAATGTTGTATAATTACACTCTGCATCATGCAGTTAAGTCTCACCAAACTGATAACATCAACAGAATACAATTTCAAAGCATTGTACATTTTACAGGAGGTGAGTACTTGTACAAATACTTGTACTTGTTTGTTCTGAGCCAAAAATAACAAACATGCCCCTCAAAAAAGAAAATACAGCATGATTGCCACCAAGGAAAACAGAGGAACTAAAAGGGTCATACTGTATAAGCACAGCTTACAAGCATAATAAAAAGTACAAAATGTACATACTGTAGGTAGAAAATACTGACTAAAAAACAAATGAATGCGTTGTACCTTGAAAAAAACACAAAAAATCCAAGACAATTTTTCAAATTAGTTGTAAATGCAAAATGTTTGGCTAATTGTACATTTACTTGCTGTATAAATACCACCATGGATTGGTCATAGCCCATTATTTTTGAGCATTATGTTTAAAAACAGATATACACCAATTACAAAAATAAAAAAACTGAATTTTCCAGTTTATGCATTTCACACATTCTTACATTTTTAGTTGAAATGAAGGTCGGCAACAATAGTTGGGTGAATATATGTCTGCTGCCTGAACTGATCCACAGTTGAGGCAAAATGTTAACTCTTGAGGCAAGGTACCATTTAGTCTTTTAGCTTTATCTTAAAACAGAGAAATTAAAGCAACAACTTCAGCAGCTTCAGATGATAAGATCCTTAAGGGACAAAACTCTTTGACTAACAATGTTTGACAAGATTTGTTTTTCACACAATACCCGATGGAATAAACAATTTAATGTGACTTAGTTATTTTTTTCCTTAAACAGCTCTAAACTGAAAGAGGAAACACTACATGAGACAATCTCCTTCTATGTACAGAAAGCTTCTAACAGTCATTACTTCAAAAAAAACTTCATTTAGAGGAATAATTTTGCCCTGAAATAAGTTTTGTTATATACAGCAACAACAACTGTGGCTGCACTATGGAAAAAAAAGTGAGCTTAAAGTGATTTATAATCATTATATAAAGTAGGGACAAATGATAGTCCAGAATTATCTTTTAGTGGTTTAGCTGACTAAATAAAACATACAGTAAAAGCACATTCTAGTGATTTGGCTTCAGAGGTTTAAAACTGCACTTTTTGAAAAACCATCAACAATTTTGTTTGGGTGTTAACAAACCATGTCTGACAGAATTAGAAAAAAAGACAACTAAGACTTTAAATCCAAAAGAAATTAAAGATGGCTCACAAGTACACAAAAGACAAAGTCCTTCATAGCGTGACTTCTATATTTTTTTGGTGTCAAATTTAAATTAATGAAGAATAATTTTCTAACACTGTGGTACTGTATAAACTCCAAACTTTCTCCAGCACAAAAAGCTAAGAAGGAGGGAAAAATAAAACTTCTTTTATTTGCTGAAGACAAGGTGCTCCAACAGATCAGGCAATGTCTGACAAACCTTTTCTTGTAACTGACCATTAAGTAGGTGATCATCTACAAAGAAAACCTTGCCAACTTAAGGATTGAGGGTTATATAAGATATAATGTGACTTCAGGTACAGAACTGTTTTGTACAGTTTGGTCGTACAAAAGAGGAAAGATAATACAAACATAAAATAGCTTGCAACCCTCAGAGGATTGGTAGTTCTTCTTATTCTTAGTACCTTTAGTACCTTTGGAGTGCATGCATAAAAATCAGCTACTTTTCCAGCTCCTGCATAGCAAATTGAAGTTACGCAACCTCAAAAATAATTCATATATAAATATAGTGGTGGAAATATTGCAGATTATAGAGATGATTGAACTATTGATTAGGTCTGTGCATCACTTTTCTCATAGTTCTTTTTTCTGGCTGAGCCACATTTTGTGATGTGAGACTGAAACATTGCATAAACCATTTTCTTGAAGTGATGTACAATAGTATATAATAGAAGTCATTACACTATACCTCATTGATACGATTCAAACTTCATTAAAAATGTATTCTTACTCTTGACTCGTATTCGTGGAGTATCAGCACACACACACACACACACACACACACACACACACACACACACACACACACACACACACACACACACACACACACACACACACACACACACACAGAGAGAGACAAAAGTTCCTTGATTGAAAACTGGTTTACCTTTTAACAAAATCCATTGAAGTGTCTTAGGAAAAGAATACAACATCTACTTTGAGCATCACATATGTCTATATTAAAACACTCATTTCACTACCTGCGGTGGCATTATGGCTGTCTTTTGCTGGGGTATTTTACTTTCAGTTGTATCCAAAGTACCCTCTTTGCCTTTCTTTCTTGGAGGCTTTTTTATGGGAGTCTTTTTTGGTGTAGAATCTAGCATTGGATCCCCTGACCTTGACCCATTCACATCCTGCTTCTCCGGGCCCCTGGCCTCAGGACTCCCAAGGTCGGTGGTGATGGGTGCCACCATTTTCTGGAGACTGCTTGAGGTAGGCAGCAGGGGCTTATTGGAGCACTGCTGACTCAGTCCACTAGACGGGGTCCTCTTGGCTTTCTGTGGAGGTGTTGGCTTCTCCATGTTTCCTTTGGGAGTGGAGAGACCATTGGTTTTTGTCAGACCTGTCCCCTCATTTCTGTTGATGCTTTGGGTTTTCTCCTTGAGCTGAGCAGCCAGGAGTGTGGCAGCCTCAGAGTTTATATGAGGGTGGATCACCTTTGGACTCTTGGGTGGCTCCTTGGTGATATCCTTAGGATTCTCTGCACTCTTTTTCTCAGATGATGAGCTATGGAAGTTACTTATCTTCTTGAGAGCATTCTGTACAACCCCATTTATGTGTTCCATGTGACTGGGACTGCTGTGCTCGTCCCCAGACTTCTTACATCGAGTAGATTTGTGTTTGCTGGGTGAACCATTGACTTCTGCTCCTTTTTCCTCCTGTTTTTTCTGTTGCTCATGGATCTTCCTCATTTTCTGCTGATCCTCTGTTTTGGACGAGCCATCACTGGAGCTTCTCTTTTTCTCTTTTGCCACTGTAAGTGCCTTCATCCCCCCATGCTGCTCCAGCTGGGGAGAACCCGTAGCATTCCCATGTATCCATGATACCTTGGGCTTAGTAGCTGGGTCTGGTGGACGTGGTTTGGGCTTACCAGGTGAAGGTGGTGGCTTTCCATTGCGCTTCGATTCTGGTGTGGGGGCGCCATCCCCATCCTTAACGCTGCAATCATCTTCCCTGGACTGCTTGGAGAGGCGTGCGATGCGGGCGTAGAGTGCTGCATTGGTGGAATCTGAGCCGCTGGTGGAGCCTTCGCTGTCAGACGATTTGAGCAGTGGTTGCTCGCTGCCTTCTCCTTTTGTAATGCTGGTGTCTTTCAGGGAGGTGTACTCCCCTGCATCCTCCTCACTAAGAACAGGATCTGGCTTCTCTGCTGTTGGGCTGGGGCTGCACTTGTCTTTGCTTTCATTCACAGATTCTATGGATCATCGGAAAATGGAATTAGTCAAATGCTATCAAACACAGCAAACATTTTAACAATATATTCTATCAATTAATTAAAGTAAGATGGTATCAAATGACGAAAGTCTATAACATGTTTCTGAGTCACATTTATCTATTGCAAAAGATTAAATCAATATTTAGCACAAAGAAGCTACTAGCCACCAGCAGTACTGCTTTAATGTAAAAGTAGCCAGATATTGCTAATATTAGCTAACTTAGATAAATATACTGTAGTTAATATTTTTTGACTAGCATTTAGAATCATCAAATAATGACCCAGTATAAGAGTACTTTATATCCATAAAATTAGTTTAATTTTAATTAGCTTTATTTTTATTGCGGTGTTTTTGAAGTAGGACTCAATTTGCTACACTAAGTAATCCCTCACGCATTCATGCATCAACACCCGCGACTTCACCTCATTGCGGATTTTTGGTTGGCAGGCACATGATACCATACGCACATTCTATTGGCTGACGGCATCCAGAAGTGCGGTACATTCCGTGAGTCTCAGACTTCCATGAGACACAAAAGTTCATTAAACAGTAGATAAAAGTGTCGGAAAAGGTAATACAGATAGAAAGTGGTTTCATATCAGTATAGGGAGGGTTCATAAACGTTTGAATTACCGTAAATAATAAGATATGTATGGTAAAAGCCCTTGAATGAGTCAAAGAGAGAATACAAACTAGACCAAACTACAAAGTATGCACCAAAGTTCATCAATTTCCATCTGCACACTTTTGTCCTGTGTCACATACCAACTGGACTGTTCCGTTTCCTGTACATGTTCTCAAGATGCTAAATAATAAAGAAATGAGCTTTGCAGAAGTGGGTACATCAATGTACAGTAACAAACAAACCTCTACAGAAATATGTATCATTAGCTAGTGTGTATACATGAAAAGGTTCAAACTTGTCCAAGACAAACTATGCATTTTCTATATGTGCATCAGCCCAGGCAGCTGAGCTGTTTATTTATTGTTATGATGACTTACCTTCATGAGGCACACAGTAAACTGGCCCCTCGTCTCCACTCTCAAATGAGGAAAAAGACTCCTGGGATGACCAGGAGGAGGTTTGCTCTGCCACTGAAGGAGGCTCGATGAAACTGCAGTTGAAGGTGTGCTCTGGGTCATGGTGGGCTACTGAGAACAGACAACAAACACAGAACCCAAAAAGGTCAGCCTGAGGGTATTATACTGTCTTACAAAAACAACAGTCTGTTCTCACTCAGTTGCACAACTGCGGTAGAGATGTAGAAAGCAATGCTTTGAGAGAATCTGCAGAAAATACTGTATTTGATTGTTTTTACAAGCAGGCTAGTTCATTAGTGAATGAACCAGCGCTAGGAAAGTGAAAATTATCTTTTAGCTTTGTGCCTCAAAATATGAAAATCTTGAATTCATTCTTTAAAATTTGTTTTGCAGAGAGTCATATTATTATCATCATATGTGGCCGACATTAACAATAAAGTTTGATTTTGATTTTTGGTACATTGGTGGCTCCTTGTTTACCCAAAAGGAAAAAAGAGAAAAACTTGTCCATTGAAAGATTGCACAGACAGCTACTAAAATGATTTTTTGTGTGAAAATACAACCAAATGTACAGTATGAAAAATAAATGATTCAAGAGTCTATGAGCTATTATGGTTTTCTCTTGTTATTTTAGCAATCTGTGAGACCCTCCATAGCAGTCACGTTGCAGTTCAGATCAATGCATGGCCAGACATACAGTGTAGTATGTGTGGTGACTTTGAAGGAGTGGTTCAAAGTGAAATTAAAACAAGGGGATCCCATGCTAGATGCTACACCAAATAACTAATTACCATTAGTTATTTAAACATGTATGAAGAACAGTGATATAAACTCCAGATTAGTTCATCAATTCAGCATCTGATTAAAAGTAAGCATTGTCACAATCTCTACCTCTGTTCCTGAGCGAATAGTGACCAGAACATTATGATGACATTGTGAATTAAAATTTAATGGCGTCACTTTTATTTATCCTGAGTAAACTGAGTCAAAATTATTAACAATTCTTTTGAATTTTAGGCCAATGGCAACATAAAAGGTACTGTAACGTTAATGGTAGCCTGACCTTTAACAGACAAGATGTAATGACTTCATCCTTTGGGGTTTTTTTTGCCCTGTCATCACTATTTATGAGAGACAGAAAAGAGAATGCGATCATCTTAGACAGAATCTTCTCTTTCAGCAGTATGTATGTTGAATTGTGGCTATTCATCAATGTCTTCCTTTACTTCTTCTTTTCCAGTCAGTGCAGCTTTCTGCTGACTGTTCACTTTAACGACGACAACAATTTGTGAAGGACAAAATGTTGACAATCTTCTTATTGGGCATGACCTTAAGTATCTATCAATCTATCTGTCTGTCTGTCTGTCTGTCTGTCTGTCTGTCTGTCCTGTCTGTCCGTCCGTCCATCCATCTATCAGAGGGTGCTGTCCTTATGCTTGATGAGGACAGCATGCTACTGTTTAAATTTCACATAAATTCTGCAAGCGAGACAAAATATGCTCTGACTGCTCCAGGGCTGATATCAAAGATGGAGGTACTTTAACAGACCTACAGAAGGACTTTTCCAGACTTCCTCAATCGTAGAAGGTTCTAATATAATGAGAAATCAGATAAAATGACTTCAGCTGGTATGTTTATATGCTCAGCAAACCGCAGAGAGAAAACTAAACATGTCTGACTTATTTTACTTAATGAACTGACCTGATGTTTATGCATGCTTTCTGTGTCTATGTGTGCCTCACGCCATTTGACTTTCTGTCTCGTGACTTTATTTTAGTTATTGTTAAATCAGAAGTCATCCCTGATCCGTGTGTGTGTGTGTGTGTGTGTGTGTGTGTGTGTGTGTGTGTGTGTGTGTGTGTGTGTGTGTGTGTGTGTGTGTGTGTGTGTGTGTGTGTGTGTGTGTGTGTGTCTTTCATGTATCTTATGATGCCATGATCAAGGACTCCAACATTTTGGTGTCTTTTTTGGCAGCTACTTTTATCAAGCTTTCCAGATTATATAACATTTTCAGGAAGTTACCGCCTTAGGTATCCAACTTCATGACATGATGATTAAAAACAAATAAAACAAGTCTATCACATTAATCAGATTCAAAATTAACTACGAAGCTAACCCACATGATTCAGTGTTACTCATAAGAATAACAAACACTTCAGTGTGTTTATAGACGGGCACCAATTTATGTGATTATTTAAGAGTATCCTGTTTACCAGAATAATGAAAGCTGACTGTCTCTGAGGTCACAGTAAAAATGTAAAATGATGTTAACTTTTTGTAGATGTGGGACACTGATAGCAATCATCATATTGTACTTTGCACATTTATCCAGTAGTGTGGGGGACAAACAAAATTTTGTGCAAATTCAACGAAATGATGACTATGAAAAAAATGAAAGGTATCCTTATGCAGGACCTTAACTGTCTAGCAGACAGGCAGAGAGGCTGAATGAAGAATGTGGAGCAGCTAACCTATGCAAGGACTTTGGTTAAGATAGTCCACAAGCTAACACATGGGCATTTCATGACATCACTTGTATGCAGCGAGGAACAACTGCCGCCCTTGAAAGCTGCTCCCTCCAGACTGAGGGTCTAGTGGGGAGGATTGTTCTCCAGACTGGATGCCACTGTGATCCCTCCATACGTGGAGGTCGAAGCACAGCGGGGCATTATTGACACATCTTGGCTGCAAACCTCCACTGCCACAGCAGTTGCTTCATGGTAGGACTCTTAAACAAAGGTAGTGGTAGAGGTACTGAAAGAGCTAAGAGATTTGTGATGGGAAAGGAAAACTAGAAATTGAAATTTGGGCATAGAATGTGACATAGAATTTGTGCAACAGAATGTTTTTAAATGTGGAAACAATATTTTACAGACACCCTGAAATAGCCCTTGGGTTAATGTGTACATTCAAAACAAGCACTGAATTATGTCCAATAACTGATGTCATTAATTTCTAAATATTTATAAAATTATACCATACAGAAACAAACACAAGCAGCCCTTTTGTCTTTTGCTTCATTTTGAATAACGACTTAAAAGGTGGAACATTGTTTTCTTGAGGCAGCTAAAAACTGCACGAATGTGAGGTTGAGTGTTAAAACTCCAATTTTGCCACCTTCAATGGTACTACTCTGAGTCCACACCACTGGGGAAGCATTCTGACAGACAGGATGCCAGGAATGCTGGGTAGATATGTATCTTTAGGGCGTGGAGTACATATGTGAGTGTGGAAGGCCAAAATAACAAGCTAACAGTTTTAGTTCTGCCAAAAGGTGAACGAGACACAGCAGGTCCGTGTGATTATTTCTCTGTGGTTAGCTATGCTAACAGATGAGCAAATATTGTCTTCACTTCTTCATTCTCAGTCCTTTCAGGTTTTGTCTTGCCACATCTGTTGCCACTGACCCTGGTGTGGATAAATCACAGGTCTGACATGGGCTGGGGTAAATTTGACCGCTTCCTGTCTCCAGTCCCATTGGGCCCCCCTCTGGAATGTGTGTATGTGTGCAGCACTGTGTAGCCCCAGTCAAAGTTTGAATTTATAAATGTCGGCAGACCATGCTTCTATAGGTAGCCCAACAGAAGAGGAGGAGAAGCAGTCAACTAGACAGGATGAACCAGAAAGGACAAGAGGGACACACAAAACATTTACGATCATACTGTTGTCTGAAAATGCAAAAGTTCCAACCGTAAAAGCTAAATAATGGATATTTGGAAAGGCATTGTATTCCATCTTTGTGTGCAGATAAGTCTGGCACAGTGCTGCATATGGCCAATCTCTTCACAAACAAGCACATAAATATCTCACACACTGTCCTGGTTATATTCTGGCATGAAGGAGACAGATAATCACTTGAATAAGAGAGGAGGTACATGCTGCTAAGCCACTGAGAAGAAACCAGGTCATCTTGTTTTAAGTCCTTCCACATCACACCAACTTCATTCCCATTAACAATCAGACTATAGGGTTTCTTCATGCTGCGTGAACACTAAAGCAAAGCACAAAACTGCTATGTAAAACTATTTTTGCGCAGAATTGTACAGTGAGCAAACTTGAAAATATTAGAAATTCCATGCAAGAAAACTTTTTTTTTTTCATAGTAAACTAAAGAAGTTATCACTTTTTTGTCATGCAAAATTTAACCTTCAACAGAATGTAATGTTCCAATGAAAATAATCCTTTGAATACTGAGATCACATAGCTAACATTGGCACAATGGCTATCTGCTTATCATAGAGACAATTGTATACTTTCAAAACATTAAAATTTTCATTCATCCCGAATAAGAATAACCATTTTAAACTTTGTATGGCAGCTTTCAACACGTCAACATATTTCCTCTGTGTACAATTGAAAAAACAGTCACAGACAGATCTGTCACAAACCACGAGACTTGCACATGGAGCAGTGCCGTCCACCCAAACAGTGCAGTCATTGATAGTCGCGTCACTCAGCACTACCGAGGCCCCCTGACTGACTGGCCTTCTAACAACACAACCTCCTCCTCAGCCAAAGAAAAATTTTCTTGGGAAAGAAGATGGTAGAAAGGAGTAAAGAAAATGAGAAGGAAAAGAAAACAGCTAGGGTTCGGGTTGTAATAATATGAACACATGGCATTTGCAGATGCCAAAAATAATAAGAGACTCTAAAACCAGAGCATTCCTTTCAAATGAAACCTTATACTCACCTGGCAGCTACCATATACTTTTCTACCCTATTCATCGTCTAGGAGGCAGACTAATGTAGCACGACCAGAAAATGGCCACTACCTGACATTCACTGCTGTCATTGTCTCCATACAAAAGTGGTTTTCATATTCTCTGACACCTTCTTCATATGCCAACATCTGAATATCATTAAATTCATGACCTGTGCTAAGCGTTCATTGGCTCTTAATGAAGCTACGAGTAAGCAGACTGTTGTACAAGCACCAGACAGGACGATTACGTAAAACACAGCAGCCTCTGGCAGTGCCGCAGTGAGATTTGAGAAAGAGTTTTGGGGCTTACCAACTACTTTGGGCAGTTTCTGTCGCCTCAGTGGAATACGAGGAAGTTTAGTGCTGATTCTGCTGAATCGTCCACACAGGATCCGCTTGGCTTTTTTGCTGTTGGTAGAGTTGTCTTGGTTAGGATTGAAAAGGGATGACGCCATGGAAATCCAAATGAATCATTCAAAAGAGGCATATTAAGCCTGGACCCATGCCTCTTTTGAGGGCTCTAAGGCAGCTCACATTGCTTCTCACAGTGTAATGTCAATATATAAAAGCACTTAAAGTGCAATTTATATGCAGTTATTCATTTAACAACCTGGTAGCTGTGAGTGAGAGTAAAAAGAAAATATTTTCCTAACCAGGGTGAGCCTCGCACTGGAACTCAAGCCCTTATCGATGACCACAGAGGTGAAGCTGACCCAATCTATCACTTACTTGTGGTCGTCTTTGTGTCGACACAGGCAGCAACAGCACAACAGCGAAAGCAGGACAATCACCAAGAAGGAGACCAGGGTTCCAGATGCAATCACACCCATCCGCTGGTTGGGCTCTGAATGACAAGATGCAGATAATTCTGGGTGTGCCATATTGTCACAGTGGCAAAAGCCAGTTTCAACAAATCTCTCTCCCTGTCATCACTGACATTAAACACATTAGCGTATTGTTTTTTGGTATGAATTACTCTTCAATTACATCCAAATGAGCAGAATATTTAGTGAATGGGATTTAATCTTAATTAATGTGATTAACAGTAATGATAATCATGAAATGAGAGCATGTTGCATCAACAACTGATTTCAAATCCCTGCTTGCTTCTATAAAACCCTTTTTAGGTAATCTGCCTCAAGACATGAGACCTCGCTCCTTTTTTGCAGCTGATTTCCTGCTAATAACTTCCGATCTGCAACCTCCCATTAGTGACACATCCTTCATCAAGACTCAGTGATGACTTATAAACACTGTGCCTCCCGAATGTGACACTCTCCAGAGTTAACAGCATTCATCAGATGATGTTTGATGCTTGCAAAAGCTGATGAAAGCAGAAGAGGAGTGAACCTTCAGTTAAGGGGTGAGTGGGTGTGTCCCTCTGCTCTAAACACTGTCGCTTGAGACTGAGACAAATTGTTGGGCAGTCTGGATGTGACAAGCTGTCATTGCTCGGTACTCATGGATTGATAAAGAAAGGGAAATGGCCTGGGAGTTTTGAGTAATGCAAAAAGGATGATATCACCACTCAACCTGCCACTGCCCATCATGTAGACCACCCAAAAGTCCTGTTATCTTTGTGTTCTCTCTCCAATGATCTTGTCTTTCCTTTCCTTACTGTTCACTTCCTACCTCTGCCTGACATCCAACTTCTTATTTTCCCTTCTATTTCCTCCATTGCATTCATCACATGATTTCATCATCCTCCTGTTCTCTCTTCCCTCTTCCTCTCCAACTACCTCTTTTTCTTCCCCTCTCTCTCTGGTTGAACAGGAACTGAGCCAATAAACACAGCCATAAAAAGGACACCAGTCTGGGTCTGGAAACACTATCAAGCTCTGATGAATTGACTCTCCCACCTCTTGCACTGACCTGAATAGATGTGTTGGTTGATACTTATGAACAAATCCATTAATTGTCCATATGATAACAGTGGTTCATGGCTTTCTGTGTTAAGAATTCTCTGTATATTGAAAAAAAAACCCAACTGTTTTCCTATACAGTAATTTCAAAAAGGGATGGTTTTCTTACGGAGATAACAAGCACCAGACACAGGATTACAGCTCTTATCATGGCAAGAACAGGTTTGGTTGCAGTTCACTCCATACTGGCCAGGCAGACAGGTCATATTGCAGCTTGAGTACACAGGAGAAACAAAAACAAAACAGTTTAATACTTATTCCAGGTGACAGATAAATGAAATATAAAAGCAAAGAGAAAAAAATAAATGGATCAGTTCTGTCTTCTGGGCATTTTATCTTACAGCAGAAGATGATGGGAATTTAACTTTTCTCTTCTTAACTTTACACTGTCTGTAAAAGTATGCCTCAACACAAGAGCATAATCATTCAGTTTCTGAGAAATAAAAGTGTGTGACAAGAATAAAATAAGAGCATGTCTAATGTGAAAGTGCTGACAGCATACATATCTTTGAGTTTTATTGTCTTATTAGATGTCTTTTGACTTACTAGGTGCCATAAAACCCTGGGTCGCAGAGACATTCTCCGGTGACAATGTGACAGATGCCATTAAAACAGTGACTGCAGTTGTTCTCACAGTTCTCGCCGTATGTGCCATTGGGGCAGCGCACCTCACACCTATTGCAAAGGCATGTCGTAACAATAGTTGTTTTCAAGCTTAGCAGTATGAGTCAGACAACATCACAGTACATACATTAGTATTACAGTTGCTACTAGTTAAAGGTGCTGTCATTATGACACTGTGACTTTGAAATGACAAATCTCCACAAGAAAGATGAACAGACTGCAACATTTTAACATTTTTTAAATGTGGAGTTGGAATTCTAGTGTACCTGTCCCCAATCCAGCCAGGGTTGCAGTGTGTGCATTTTCCGTGAATTGGGTCACAGTGGTGACCGTCTTTGCAGGTGGGACACACTTCCTGGCAGTTTTCGCCAAAGAAGCCTTTGGAACACAACTGGTCACACCTTGTCCCATTCCAGCCCCTGTCACAAGTGATGCAACGTCCCTCGGTCACCTTGCAGGGCTGCTGGCCCTTGCAATGCCCACACCTATCAAGGAAAACAACAAAAATATATTACAAGAAAAATCCCCTTACTAGAGGTATTAAAACTGATTTGGAAAATACCTAAAACATCAAGGAAATAACCTGTATTCATGTGCTTCAAAACATTCCTCTAATGGGCTTTGAAAGAGGGAGATAAACAATGATGTACTCTAGCTTTGCTCATTCTGGCCTTGTGTTGTAAGGGAAGCACTTAACACAAATTGCTTTCAACATGTTGACTAACGATCATGGAATAATGGGAATCTTATTTCTGATCAAAAACACACAACTGCCCCATAAGATGGTTCTGTGAAGGGAAATGAATGTGATACATCCACAAAACTGTATGCTTTCTGTGTTTCTGATGCATGCCGAGTATTTGCTTTCACCTGTTCCTGCAATTTTGACCATAGAACCCGGCAGGACAAGGTTCCCTGCAAAACTTCCCACGGTACCCTGGTGTACAGGTGCATGAGCCATCCGACTGACACTTGCCATGGACACACTGACAGTATCGCTCACACCGCGGACCCCATAGCCTCTCCCGGCACTGGCAGCGTCCTGTGAACTGGTCACAGGGTGAGTTGTTGCAGTTACACTGGATTGCACAGTTCCTCCCGGTCCATCCAGGAGTGCACAGGCATCGGCCTGTCATTGCATCACAGATGGAGTTGATGCTGCAGTAGCAGTTGTTGTTGCACTGAGGACCCCAGGCACCAGGGTGACATGTGCATTTTCCTGTCTCTTGGTCACATTTGCCCTTTTGGCATAAACAAGCATTCTCACAGTTAGGTCCCCAACGATTGTGGTTGCAGGTACACGCCCCGGTCAAGTCATCACACTGACCGTTTGGGTAACAATTACATTTCCCTTTACAGTCAGGCCCCCAGAACTGGGCAGGACACTCTGCAAAAAGACGGTGTTGTAATCAGGAAATGTGAACAATTCCTCTGACTTCACAAATTTGATTAACAGACTCTTTTTAACAAATTATTTTATCCTCTGGGCTCCATTAACTACAACATTTCATATTAATCTACCCAACAGTCTTTGAGATACTTTACAGAATGATTAATTAACTGACGTAGCTCAAGTGTAAGTATTTCTACTTTCACTCTATTTGTTTTGTAATGTAAGATAAGAAAAGTGCTATACTGTACTATATGTAAAATATTATATCCTCATGTGACAACAGGCAAAAATCACAACTATTTGTAGTAAATGTAAAATAATCTCTTACTAGTGTCACAGCTTGCACCAAAGTATCCATGACGGCAGCGACATTCATTTGGTCTGACACACACCTCATTTTCCTTGCAGGTGAAGTTGCCTTCACAGAGAGCTTAGGTGAACAAGAACAGCCTATGTTATTAATCTGTTTTCACACTGAGCTAAAGATAAATGCAGCCTCTATGTGTAGTACATACGTGTCAGGCATTCATCTCCTAGCTGCTTCCATCCGCTGCAGCACACAAATCCTGATTGTCTGAAAAAGAAGTTACGATAATCAGCATGAGAGGATAATGTTGAAGAACCTGTGAAACACACACAAACCAAAGCAGTAGCACCCACACCCAACTCATGGCTCTTTGATTTCACAGTTCTTACTGATGTGGCCGATTATACTAACATATGTAGGGCAGTTCCTGATACATGTGTTTAGCACATGGTGGCACATCTTTGCATATTTGTCTGAAAGGGGGTTATTTCAATCTGTATACAGTGCATACAATTGAAAGCCTTAAACACCTGGGTCCATGCAATATATCATGTTTTAGGTCTCCCAAACCTTGGAAACTGAAAACAGATCATGAACACTGACAGAAATAGGCCCCATCCAAAGGATGATGGGTTTTTTTTAAAACGTAACTTTTTAAAAACGCATCGAAAACAATTCGCGTCCACACGACAGCACTTTCAAAAACATCTCCTTCCATACGTAAATGCAGCAGTGCGTTTTTGAAGACGGCTATAAGCATGCCAAACCATGTGGTGGCAGTATTGAGTCAAATTTTATCCAATAGGAATCCTACGTGTTTTGTTGTCATAAATATGACATCACAGTGGTTTTTGTCGCAGGCAAGACGTCAGCGTTTTTAAAAGTTGCTGATACACCGTCCACATGACAACGCAGACCCAGCATTTTTTTTAAAAACCCACCTCGGCCAGCGTTTTTAAAAAGTTGGGTTTTCGTTCCGGATATCTGCGTTGTCGTGTGGACGGAAGGCGTAAACGCAACAGAGAAGTTGTGTTTTCAAAACATCCGTCATCGTGTGGACGGGGCCTATTTTGCAGCTCCTTTTTAGGCACTGCTACAAAGGACCAATGTGGCCCCTGTGACCCCTGTGGTGCTCCTGCAACACCTTAGATTTCCCAACATTGTCGGGGGATGCTGGGTAGTGTTAAGAAAACGAGTAAGAAGGTTGTTGTTTTTGATCCTGTCACAATGAACATGTTCACAGGTCCAACCAAATTAATGCTTTCACTTGTTATGAAAGAACAAACCGTGTTGTTTATGTGTTGTGCTATCATATTCAGTGTTTAACAACAGTGTTGCTCCAGGTTCTTGACGAACTCCAGACAGAGTTTATCCTTAATATGCACAGCTAATCTACGTCAGGCAGGAAGAAATATTGCACTGATGTGAAGAGAGATTGCGTTGCCTTTCTATATTTCATAAAGAATGTACCAATCAGCATTGCCAAGGACTTCAATTGCTGCTGATTTGTGGATTTAAAAACTTTTTTTTCTGCTTCAGTGTTGCAAGCATTGCATTCAGGTCTGAGGAAATGAAAACATAAAAAACCCATAATGGGCAGGATTGGAAGAAAAAGTGAGCAATGAATGTTGACTGCCGAAATGAAGGTTTCATGTTAAATTTAGTCCATTTTATGGTGAGTCACACCGACATTTTCATAAATAGGCTGTAATTTTTTTAAAAATTACATCCCGTGAAGGGGGGTTAGTCCACCAAATATCTTTGGAACTGTTATGAAACAAAAAGCACATTACTCAGGCAGTAAAGGTGATGAAAAGGGGATGATGACCTTGACCTTAAGAAAACTAGGTCAAGGTCAAATTTAAACTTTTTTATACTCAGGAACTGGATAAGCTAGAAAGGGAGAAGACTGGTGTGAGTAAGACCGTAGATCAAAGTTAGTGCTTTGATCAAAGTTAGTGCTTTGATCAAAGCTAGTGCTTTGATCAAAGCTAGTGCTTTGATCTACCCATGTCTTGATTTTCCCTGACCTACAAAAGTAGGATTCTTCTAAATAGGTCAGGGTAAAATTTTGAATTCAGAGACTGCAACATCCTGCGACTTACCGTAACCTAGAAAGACAAGGGAAAAGGCCAATGTGAGTAAGACCGTAGATCAAAGCTAGTGTTTGATCTACCTATGCTTTGATTTACCCTGACCTATGAAAGTAGGTCAGGGTTAACATTTTAATTGAGAGACTGCAACATCTTGCGACTTACCCTAACTTACCCTGAAAGTAGGTCAGGGTAAAACTTGGAATTCAGGGATGTCGCGGGATGTAACAGTTTCTGACTGCCTTGGTTCTAGTTTTAATATGTGACTGTGTGAACCAGAGAGAAATCTACTTTGCATTTCATATAACATTTGTCAGTTTGCTTTGAGAAGCCTCATTTTACACCTCTTTATTTTTGTGCCCGTGTATACCAAAGTCTGTAAACAAGTTTTTTTTTAAAAGAAACAAAACATTACTCAACAATTATAAGCGGATGTTTTCTTATCACACATCTTTCATTGTACCGACCAGTCTTGGACTAAATTTGTTATTTCTTTCCTACCACAGTTCCAAAGTCCAATAGATTTGGATGCTGTAGTCAGCAATTGTGGACTAGGATGTGTTTTCCTTTAGGAAGCAGACATCCACAGACTCAGCCTAAATCCTAGAGGTCATAAAATGTTTTTCTTTCTTATGGATACCTCAACATTTAAGAGGGACAACTTGATGTTTGGACCTCTTCATTTCTTCTACTGATCTTTATATTGCAATGCCAAAAACTAAACTCCTTTAAACATTTTTGGGTCCTCCAATTTGTCTGCAAGAGCACCATCAGGCACAATGCTTTGTCAAAGGGTACCAAGAATGCTGTAGATCGATGAGCAAAGGGAACGCTTCATACAGAGCAATTAATCCTCCTGTCCCAGATACACACATCTGTACTGCTGCTGTCTTAAAAGGACTCCGCAACGCAGCGGATTTGGAACACGTTTCAAGTAGAAAAGAAATCAACATCATAAAAAAAATAACTTATTTAACAGTCTTAGTAAGAATGACTGATGTAGATGTCAAAGAAAGAGTTAAAGAAACAAGTCTGTCCGTTGTTTTCCTACGATCTTCGGTCACTTTTTTTCACTTTAGTGAGAACCACTACTTCTTCATAACACTACTGAAAAAAGTCAACTTTGTGAAATTATTATTAATTTGCGATCCGTTTTTTAAAAAATCCACATACGGCTACCATTCTTTTAAGCAAATATAAAATAGTTGGTGGCTGAGACAATAACATTGGTTTTACTGAAACTGCTGTTTTCAGAATCATGTCGCAAGAAAAGTAAGAAGAAAAAAAAAATGTCCCGAGGAAAGCTGTCGAACAAACTGCTTTAGATGAGCAATCAGTGGCTTATTTTTCTCTGCACTGATGCTTACCCGGGCGCTTTGCATACATTCTTTCCTTTGGAGTTGAGTTCTTGGCTGAAACTGGGACAAAAGAAGAGACAAACCACCGCAACAACAGCAAAAGAGTTCTTCACTTCCATTGTACAAGTAGCAGCATCCTTCTAGACGCCGTTTTCACTCCGCATGTCCCTTCTTCGAAAGTGTTGATGGCTTTTTTTTTTTTTTTTCTTTAAAGGGGTTTAAGCACGTCTTTGTGCATCACAGATTTCAAATCGTTGCCCCAAAGGTGATTTTAAAACTCTTGCCAACACCTACGCCATTGAGAAACCCAACGCAGCAGAAAAGTGTCCAGTCACAGCAATTCCAATGGAGAGACTTGACAAAAAGTCAGAAAAGCAAAACTTTCAAATCGCAGTATTCTAGGAAAATGCTGCTCTGCTGCAATGCACGATTTAATCCTTCAGTGTTTCTAAAACAGGCCATCGTTCAAACCTGATGGGTCCAGACGCATAACGAAAATTAAAAATAATAATAACGCAAAAAAAAACAAAAAAAAAACAACTTTCCAAAGTAACGTCCTCAACGAATCTGGATATTTGTATATTTATGATCTTGACAAAAGATGAACCGCTTTACGTTTTTGCTTCTCTGAGAAGAAGAGCTTAATCCGTAACTTTTGTCCTCTCTTGTGCTCTCAGGAGTGGCAGGAGGGAAATTCCTGATTTGTTACTCTATCTTTGGCTCTGTGCGCCATGCGTGCGCCACCAAATGTACATAGCCTTGGCCTGAGCGCAGTGAGGTCCGTTTTACTGGCCTTGGCTAGAAAATGTCGTGTGGATAAAATTTCACAAAATAAACAAGTAAATTTATTTTTTTTTTAAAAAAGAAGAAAAAAAAAAGATTAGGTGGTACTAAGAACCACGTTCTTTGCATCAAGGGTAACTACTCTCATTATTCTCATTGGGAGTTGCATATTTGAAACAGGAGACGTATACAAAATTTACTTACGTATTTAATAATGATTTCACGATAATGAAATACAGAGACCACTTACATACAGAAACTGAAGGGAGTTTTTTTTTAATTTTTTCTTTGACTATGTGTGTGCGCGATTGTATCTTTGTATCTCTGTGTGTGTGTGTGTGTGTGTGTGTGCGCGCGCGCACGGTGTGGGGGGGGGGCAGTATAATTACATCTTAGCCAATAGCTCCCCCATCTGTTTAAGGGTTGCACTTTTGCCATTTAGCGCCTCATCAAGTCCCTCTCACCGCCTGCTGCTGTGGGGGGGAGGCAGGTTTAAAACTGCATCCAGTAATGATGTGTCTTCACAGGACAACTCATTGTGCAAAATTTAGCTTTCAGAGAGAAACTTATGATCACATAATCTTACGGTGTACTTCAGCAGCAATATGGGCATGGTGCACAGTGTTAAAGCAATTAATTCTACAAAGTTGATCCCCAAGTTTATTTAATATTTACTTGAGCCTTCTCTCTCTCTCTCTCTCTCTCTCTCTCTCTCTCTCTCTCTCTCTCTCTCTCTCTCTCTCTCTCTCTCTCTCTCTCTCTCTCTCTCTCTCTCTCTCTCTCTCTCTCTCTCTCTCTCTTTCTCTATGTATATATCTATCCATCATTCTATCCATCCATCCATCCATCCATCCATCCATCCATCCATCCATCCTATAACTACTTATTCTACAGAATCCCAATGAGGATCCATCAGCAAGTAATTTGGGGACAATAGCAAATAGAAATAAACGTGTGTTGCCAGATGTACAATAACAATCATACATGCACAATAATTTCACCATGGGGGGGGGGGCAGTAATTCAGCCTACTAGGTCTTGAGCAGGGGACCAGAGGGTGGCAAGTTCAACCCTTTTGTGGACCAAAAAGTTTGGAGTGTGAACTGGCAGTGGGAGATGTATTTTCACCTCCTGTCCTCTGCTGAGGTGCCGTTGAGCAAGACACCATCCCATTACAAGTTGCTCATTTGTGGAGCTGGCACTATGTTTGCAGGTCTTTTCATGTGACTTTCTTCAAATAAACTGAGCTCGCTGTGCCAACAAAAGTCACACAATCATGAAGCAGGTGAGGTTTCTGAGGATGGGCCAGTGGCTGCAAGTAATGACTGAAATCTGAAGTATGTCTGCATCCTCAGTGCAACGGATTTGTCTTATGGTAGGCTACTGCTTTAAAGGGACAGTAAAGGCCAAATGAACCAGGTCTGTATTTGAAGTACATAGTTAAAAAAAGGCTTGGTGTCATTTTTATGTTTTAATGAACAATGGGGACTTCGAAAAACAAAATATATCGTTAGTTATGGAGCACTCCATGACGGCGGAAGTGACGCAATCGTAGGCATCGGGGTTAATCCATATCAATGCCGATAAAGAAAGCGAGCCAAAATTTTCACTATTATTTATCAAGATATCGTCTAAAATCATGTCATCATCATCAAATACTTAGGACGAGTTCCCTGTGAACCCACCTGGGGGGTAATTATCGCAGATAATTATCACCCGCCGTATGCAGAAAATGAGAATTTGGACATCTAGCGACTCATCCCAGGTGTCTTCATCTGAATCACATTCTGATAGAGATATGGGGGCGGCAGTGGCTCAGCGGTGGCTCACATATCTTGAAGACAGGTTCACTCAGCCATCTCTTCGAGTCCCGCTCCCGCCAGGACATCCATCGGAGTGAGAGCTGACGTTGGGTGGTGTTGGCTCAGCTCCCAGCCACTGCCGAGGCGCCCTTGAGCAAGCCCCCCCCCCCCACAAGATGCTCATTGGGGCGCGATTTCCTCACGCGACCCATCACTCTGCCTCCCCTGTACCTCTATACTGTACTACTAATTCCATGCCTACATGCCCCGAGTGTGCTGTGCCTGTTTCAGGGGCCTGTAACCTGTAACCACGTGCTGTGATTAACACATATATGTACATGTGTGAGTGTAAAGAGAATTTCTCCATGAGGGATTAATAAAGTGTGAATCATCATTATTAATATTATTATTATTATTATATCCAACTAGCTATAATGTCCCGTTTTGGTTTACAGTGTGTGTGGAAAAGTTAATCACGCTACCGATGCTAATGCGCTAGCCCGTCAATGGGATTGTCTATATTATGTTAATATTGAGCTAACTGCCATTCGTCACTGTTGGACTGTGTGGAATTAATAACAACTCTAGTTAATATTAATATGTCTTGTATTTAAGAATGTATAAGAATCAGGGCCTGACATGCTGTTTTATTTTTTTTAGTTTCACAGATCTTCTCAGTAAAATGACCTGTCTATCACTTTTGATATTGTTTACTTTTCGCGAGTGCCATAATCACGTGGTAATCTGGTCATAGAAACATTTATGCAATACTTCGAGTAGCTTCAAACATGAATTAATTATCCACTAAACCTTGGGAATTCAGACTAAATACTATGTGTTGTCTAAAAATGATCTTAACTTCAAATCTCTTTGGAAATCCTCCGAGGTAAAGGGCTCATGACAGATCCTCGGATCTTTGGTCATTTTGACCAAAGGTCCTTGCCTTTGTATTGATGTCCTGTTGTGTTGGCACAACCGTTCACCACACAGGTAACCATGTTCTTTACCGGGTTTATGGCTTCAGTGATCGCATTGTGTTCTAATGGCTGCCCTGACTGAGGAAGTGAAATATGTCGCCAATGACGTATGACGCCCACATGGCCACTGGATACGGAAGCTGCTGCAACGCAGATTTTAAGGTTTTCTGACCAAAAGGATGATGCTAGACATGTAAAAAAAAAAAAATTCTTCTATTTTTCATAATAATGAACAACATATATGTCACTTAAAAATGAGTTTACTGTCATTTTAACAACTTGAGTATGTGTATATAATATGTGCACCTATGTTTATATACTTATTTAAATCATCAACTAAAATCATGAAGATTTTCTGCTTAAATGATCAATGCCGTAAGAATTTCTGAGATTAGAAATGTGGACTAGTTTCATAACATACGTAAGGTTTTGTTCTTTTTCACATATACAGTGTATACTTTACATGTGGAAATAAAACATGTTGAGAATGTTCATGATGCAAAGATGAACAGTTAACCAGCTACCATGCACAACTGGCATTAATTGGGTCGGTGTGCACCAAGGTGCCCAAAGGTGGGATTACATTTAGTGACGCCCCTGTCTTCCCCTCTTTTTTCCTAGGTGTAACTCGTGTAGTGTAGGGTGGGGTGGGGTAAATAACCAAACTGGAATGTCGTGGGATTGGATTACCTGAAAACGTGAGACTGGGCGTGCACATGTACCAAAGGGCGTTACCAAAAGTCTTATGTCACTGGTTGATTCCTGTCAGCTTGATCTGTAGTGTTTACTCTGGGTTTTAACGCATCTGGGGTGTTTTGTGTTCCTCCAGGATGGCGCTGTGTGCCAAAGCCGGGCCATACCTGGCGCGGCTGGGAGCGGATTTTCCCTTGAAACGTTTCTGCTCCTGTCAAAGACTTCAATCCACCTTGAGCCAGAAGGAGACGCAGGAACGGCTGTCAAGGAAAGGAGCGATCTCCGTCGACTTCAACCAAACACAAGAAGCGTATAGGAGCAAAGACTCATTGGAGCTGCTCCGAAGTTTGGTTGTTTTTAAACTCTGTTCCTATGACATCTTAGTCGATAAAAACAAAGAGGTAGGTTTGATGACGAGATGTATTATAAAACTGCTGCTGACAATTAAGTTAGAGTTCATGTTGACGCCTCAAACCTAGTCTCCCAACCTCAATGTGAAAGCAATTTTAATCATTATTACTGCGTGTCAAAAAAAAAAAGCCGTGAATTTCTCATGTCAAGAAACGCATTATGATAGATTCACAATGTTAATGGCATTCAAACAAAGACGGTTCCTGTCTACACACCAGGCCCAAACTGAAACTGGTTTTGCCAGATTCAGCTCTTCAAAGTGTATCACCATCCTCATACACAGGTCATATTATAATATCAATGATTATCTGGTTAATGTTGGTACACATTATACAATAAATGTGTGGGAGAAAAGTCTTCTTTCCTCACTTAACATTATTGTAATGAGTTGAATCGATGATGCTTGGCTGTGTTTGTAAAGCCAATATCTGCCAAAATGTGAAGTGGCAATAAAATTCCCTGTTGCTCCTATTTTTAGTGTGCATGCAGCTGTCATGCTTTGGCCCTGTTTTAGGCCTGCATGCCTTAAGAAGTTTGAAGCTTGTCAGAACATAATCCGAATTTTTTTTTAGGGGAGATTCTCTTTCTTTTTCCCCATGATCTGTCAAATAATCCCGTTGCCTCCAAAACCTGTCTTGATGCGGATATTGCAATTTACGACCTGGGAAATGATAAACTACAAATCAGCTAATTTAACACACTGTCAGAAATTGTTTTTCTTTTGGTTACCGTGTCTCTTCTCTTTCTACTCAGATAATGGATTTAAGTAAGAAGATCTTAGGGCAGAGAGCTTTCAACTCGTTCATGAAGATGACCTTCTACGGACAGTTTGTTGCTGGGGAGGACCACATAGCCATCAGGCCCCTAATCCAGAAGAATCAGGCCTTTGGCGTTGGCTCTGTCCTGGACTACAGTGTAGAGGAAGACATCAGCCAGGAAGAGGCCGAACAGAGAGAGTAAGAAAGTTGTGCTATTCCCATTTGTTTAAGTAGATATTAGATAAAGAGTGATTTTGTGTCCACATAATAAGAATATAAAGCCCTTTTTTAATTATTTTATAGAAACTGATCCCTAGACAACATAAATGTTGTTTTCTTCTGATGTGGTAAAATACATTTGAATTCAAACTCAGAAGTACAATAAATGCTCTCTATAGCATAATCACGTTAGCTGAGTCACAGCCCTCATTCTGGTTTTAGAGAATTTCGTTGTTGTTAGGAATCCTGTCAGAGTAATTCAGCACACTTGCAATTTGAGTTGAAGTTAAATAGATGCCTGTGCTCACATGAATTATACATTATTAGTCTCTCCTAATATCTAATTACTAGTTGCATAATTACTTGGGTTGTGGAGCTGCCCACAAGTGGATCTTGAGTAATTAGGACATCCTGTAGACCATACTGTATTCAAAAAGAAAACATGACATATGATATGTATTAAGGTATAAAGAAAAGTGAAGATCTATTTTTGATCTTGTTCAACATTTTAATGTAATGTCATGAGTAAATAAACCTATATTCAATATATGTATGTACATATATTGTGGCAGCAAAACACTTTGTCCTCTACTACTGCTTTGTCATGTTATTACGCTCTCATGTGAGGTCTTTTCCGTGACCTTCTCCATCTCTGTTGCACATACTGGATTCTATTTGCACCATTCCACCAATCGTAACAAGATATAACTGCACAGCTTTGATGTATTTTGTCTTGGAGATTCCTGATCACAAACATCAAAATAGATGTCAAACCTTAACCCAGCTCTTGGCTTCAAACACAAAAGCAGAAGGACAAGGCCCATTATGCCAGCTTGATCTCAGACAGCATGGTGTGACAGCAGCACCAGTGATCTGTCTGATCTGTCAAGATGGCAACAATAAGACTTTCATGCTACACACACACACACACACACACACACACACACACACACACACACACACACACACACACACACACACACACACTATATGTCTTGCTGCCAGCTGTGCTTTCACCGCAGTCACTGGTTAACCAGATGATTAGGACTAGATGTTCATATCCCCCATCACTGTACATTAATACCTACTGCACCGATTAGACTCTGTGGAATTCAAATGAGTGATGGCCTCCTTTGGGTTCTTGTTAAACCCACCTTCTTTCATGGAAGCTTCTGGGTTGAGTTGTCTCAGATCTCTCCAGCTTTCTCCCACCTCCAAACACATGCTGTTTAGATGAATTGGTCACGCCACATTGTCCACAGATGTGAGTGTGAGCTTGTGTGTTCAGTTGTCTTTTGTATTGGCCTGTGATTAGCTGGCATTTCATCCGGCGTGTACCCCATCTCTCACCCATAGCCAGCTGAGAAAGGCTCCAGCAGACCCATGACCCTCAACGGGGATTAAATATAAAGTTTTTGAAGGTAATCACAAGTTCCTGGAGTTCCTGAGTTAACAAAAATATATGTAGACCAAACCAAGAAAAACACAAAATTATCAGTGTGAAAGGCAAGTCTCCTTCAAAATGATTAGATGATTGTCAAAATTGTGTCTCTATTGGGTGAAACAACTAATAATTTCTGCCCGACCAATTTTGGTTAGAAGTAGTTTAAATACTCGATTAAATATGTGAATAACAATACAGTTTCAGTTACCGTCAAAAGGATTTTTTAAAAATGTAACTTCACAATAAAACTACCATATACAGTAAGTGTGAAGAAGCTGGATTTGAATGGAATTGAAGTCCTCGTTGTCCAGCTTTCTCTGTGTTTAGTCATGTGTTTGGTTACGCAAGCTCCCGAGTTGAAGGTAAAATAGATGAAGTGTCATGTACTGCTACAACTGCTCTGTCTGGGGGTAAGTGGGCTGACCTGACATGCCATGTCGACAAGACCAAAGTGGACACAGAAAGATCTCGCTTTCCAAAAGTTACCAATGGAAGGTAGATTTTTAAACAAATACAGGGGAAAGAAAACTCACTCTGTCCTTTGGTGTTCTATATCTGTTTTAGCTCATGTGTGTCTGCTACAAAGGAGGACAGCACAGGTAAGTTCTGTCCCATGTTCTTATTTGTCATTTATAGTAAAGTTAGCAGGCATTTATATTCATTTTCACCCCCAGCTGAGAACAATAAAGACAAAAAGCACAATGTTCACAAAACATTTGGAGACCGCCGTGGGGGAGTGACTGGAGCCCGCACTTATTTCTATGCGGATGAGGCCAAATGTGACCAGCATATGGAAACCTTCATCAAGTGCATTAAAGCATCTGGTAAATAAGCAGAATTTAAATTGCATTGGTAATTAAACATGACAATAGTTTCAATGTTCTAATGTAATTTTCTTTCAAAAATTTTTAATATTGTCATCCTTCAAAACAAAGGTTCTGTGGTGCAGTGAATTATCTTCATTACATGCATTACTATCTTGAATATAACATACATGTTAATATTTTTCTGTGTGACCCGCAGGTGGGAGTTCAGTGGATGGGTTTTCTGCCATTAAACTGACTGCTCTAGGGAGACCTCAGTTTCTGGTAGGCACTAACCTTGTGATATGAATGTGAAGGCCAATATTTTGCAGAATATCTTGCTGAAGGGGTGCAATGGACTGACATTATTTTTTGTTTTGTTTTTAAAGCTACAGTTCTCAGAGGTCCTGGTCAAATGGCGAAGATTTTTCACCTTCCTGGCTTCACAACAGGGACAAGATGAGCAAGAAACCTTAGAGCAGAGGTTGGAGCTAAATCAGATGCAGGTAGTGTCTCTCCTGTGTCTTCATGGTGAACTTTAGACATAGTTATATGTGTGTACCATGTAAATATCATCTTTGCATTCCTGTCTATGCATTCCGTGGCTATGCTGAGATCTTTATCTATCTAGGAATTCTTGACCAAACTGGGTGCAAAGGGTGACTTCTACAGCTGGTTTAGTGGAAGGAAACGGGACCCTTCAGAGTAAGAACAGTAGCTCTGAAATAGAAATATTCAAATTGCATACAGAAACATTTTAAGTTTTTTTCTCACTTTTTAAGTATACCCATTTTATTGAAAGATGTCTGCTAAAAAGTCCTGAGGAGCTTCAGTTTTCAATTATCTTTTGTTGTATATTAAAAGATTTATTAATATATTATATTAATTTTAATCTACTCCTGAAATATCTTGAGACAAATAAAAAAAATTTCCTCAAATGTAATGGCTAGAAATAAAAATTTTAATTTCACTATTTTCATTTGAAAAATGGGAAACCACATTTTCTTTCTACTTTCAAAATTTTTTGGGACATCTCCAGTTTCACCCTGACAAATATCAATACATTTTAAACTAAAGGCAACTTATACCTCTTACTGTATGGTGTATACCATCACCAAGCAAATTTAAATCCTACTATAGGAACATCATAATCTGCCCTGTTCTGGCTCTCATAGGCTCTGCATGATAATGATGTTATACAGAATCAGTCAGAAGCAGTGTATGTCTAATCGTGGCATCGCTATAGTTGCATTTGTAAAACAAACAAACAAAAAAAAACCTGGATATCTGCTACTTTCTTGATACAGTACAGCCTCAACAGCTAATCACTTATTCCTTCCCCTAGGGCTCACAAAATGTAATCCTGTTAAGTTGTCCTGCTTAAAACACACAAACAAAATCATATCAGCTCCCCCAACTCTCAAAACCGGAATATTTAGTGTACTATTGTGAATCCTTCCATCCTTCACCTTGACAGTACCATTGACCTGCTCGACTGGAACAGCCTCATAGGTGACAGAACAAAGATGTCGGAACTGCTGGTTGTGCCAAATGTAGAGGTCAGTATCACAACATAATACCATTGAGAAAAAAAAAAGTACTCAAAACAATATCTCAGACTTTAGAAATTTAATTCATAACCCAAAATGAAGATAATGATTGCTTTGCTGTTTGATTTTCCAAATCTGAGGCAACAATTTGCAGCAGCAGCTGATTTGGATAATGGCATGCAGCTGACTGCAGCCTCATGAACAAGATTTCTTATCATTTTATACTGTTTATATAAACTGGCTGATACAGTTTAAACAAATTACCAACATGCTCTTGACCTTTGGCATAAGTCAGCTGAAGGGTAGATAAACATTCCTTACTGTCGTACTGTGTGATATTTCATATTTGATGATAATCAGCACATTATGTTACACACACTCTTGGGTCGTTTGTCTAGCGAGGTGAACTGGAACCACTGCTGAAGACATTCACTGAAGAGGAAGAGAAGCAGATGAAGAGGATGTTGCAACGCATGGACGTCCTAGTCAAGGTAAAAGCGAGAAAACAACAGGGACTGATCACTGTATACAAATACACACTAACCCTGCAGCAAAGTGAATTTGTCATTGATTTGTAAGGAACAAACACTTGAAGTTAAACCAAAATTCAAAATCTTTTAATTTTACCTAATAAAATGAAAATAGAGTACTGGATTCAGATCATGATCCAGATCAACGTCAATATCTAATTGATTGTCTTTGCTTTCTACCGCTCCTCTCAAGAAATATCACCAAAATCATAGATTTACAAACAAAAAGCAAACTGGCAAAAACATAACATTAACCCCCCCCCCTTTTTTTTTTTTTAAATCTAGCATGCCATCGAGAATGGTGTGCGCTTGATGGTGGACGCAGAGCAAACCTACCTCCAGCCTGCTATTAGCAGGCTGACATTAGAAATGCAGAGGATCTATAACAGAGAGAAGCCAGTCATCTATAACACATACCAATGCTACCTCAAGGTAGGGAAGGTTCTACAACTTGGCAACAAGACCAGCGATGTGAGATCAAAATGTAATCTTACCTACTCAGGTTAATATATCCAGAACTTTTGACTATGTTTTCAAAATGTGTTGTTTCTCAGTAAATATTTATGTTCTCTTTTTACTCATCAAAGTTATAAAATGACTATTTGACTATGAGTTAATCTTTGTTCAATTTTTGCCCTGAAGGAAGCTTATGACTGTGTGACCATGGACGTAGAATTGTCTCGACGTGAAAGTTGGTGTTTTGCTGCCAAGCTGGTGCGTGGTGCCTACATGTATCAGGAGCGAGAGAGGGCCGAGGAGCTCAGTTACGAGGATCCGATTAACCCTGATTATCAGTCAACTAACAGAATGTATCACATGTAAGAGGCTTGTGTCTTTTTTTTTTATTAAAACAGTTGAACATAGTCCAAATTTACTTAATGAAAATTTTAGCTTTCTGAGATAGACCAGCTTTGAATGGATTATGACTGTCTTCCAAGACTGTCGTTCACTTCAACATTTTGCCAGTGGTTATTGAACAGTTGAGAATTAAGTGTTACAAACACGTCCCAGGAAAACACTTTCTTTTTTGCTGTGTGGGTCAGATTTAAACAGACCCACATTTGGATAAAAAGGTTTTGTGATTGTCCTGGTGTTTCTGGGTTCAGCATCATGTTACAGTGAGCTTCCACCCTGTTGGGTTAAAGTTATGGAAGCTCCAAGGGCACCATGTTGTAATAATTTTCCAACATTCTTTGATTAAGGCAAGTTCAATGTAATCACCCCGTGGAGATCAATCTAGTTTTGAACACAAAAGGGAAAGACCACCCCCAGGCCATCAGTCAGAGTTTGAGGTAAACATCAGTTCAGAGCTGACACAAAGTCTGGTTGATGGGCTACAGCGCAGCATGAGGTAGGATTAGAAAATATACAGATGACAGTAACGTATTAACACAGCTATACTACCAGGAGAGCAGAATGCAGGGGTCCTCCCTAAATTGGTTTAGATTTGTGTTGAATTTATACTCACATGAACAATATTTGTACTGCTTGGACATGTAAAAATAATCTTGTCGTGCAGAAGAAATTAAATCCATTAAAATAATTTCTTCTGGGTGGTTTATGCTCTGATGTAACTCATTTTTTGTTTTTGTTTTTTGCAATGAAAAAGTCCACGGTTATGTAAAACACAATCACACATTTAAATATCCACCATTGTGTCTGTCTTCATGTTTGTCTCCATTTTTTGAAGGTGTCTGGACTATGTGTTGGAAGAGATTGCACTTAACAGGAATGCCAACGTGATGGTGGCTTCACATAATGAGGACACAGTGAAACACACCATCAGGAGGTATGGCTTCAATTCTTAACACACACAGACACACACACACACACTGCTTTGACTCCATTTAAACCACGTTATTCTCTTTCAATCAGAATGAATGAGTTGGGTCTCCTGCCCACGGAGAACAAGGTGTACTTTGGTCAACTGCTGGGAATGTGTGATCAGATCAGCTTCCCACTGGGTAAGAAAAGAACACACAAACACGGCGTAGGTCAACGTTGATGCACTGAACTTTCCTGCCCTCCACCAGGATGATTGATAGCTGAGTGATGTTTCAGGATAAGTGAACTGTGCCCTCCCCCTTTAACTCTCACCTGTGTCTTTGAGTTTTTAGCTACGCACTTACAAAACATTTTTTCTGTATGGAGTTCACACATCAGTCTGCAACCCATAACATGATGTATGAACTTAGACACCTCGGTATCGACAAAATGTCTTAACAAAGCACTGCTGCAAGCTCTCACCAGTTTGCTTGTCAGTCAGAGATAGATACCGCAATGGCCAGCAGCTGTCTATCACAGAGAGCCAGCAGTTAAGCAGCCTTTACTATGACTGACGTGAACTGACATGGCCTGGCTTTTTTTCTCAGGGGAGAGAGAGAGAGCAGTTAGTGTCATGCATTTGAAAAATAGTGTATGTTAAAGAAAATTAGTTAGAATTGTTTCCTCAAAGAGACCAGTATTTTTATTAGATTTTCTGTGGCTCAGTTCAGTTCATGTCTTTGTTTTTATAATTTTTCGACAATTTACCAGTGATTATGAAGACATTAAAAAGATTCAGATACAGGTATTTATTTCTACAGTTTTGCAATGGCAGCCCTAGTAAAACCGACTCGGTATACAAGCCAAATATTCAAACAATGGCAGCTCCATTAATTCAAATGTAAATAGTCTTGTGTGACTGCAACAAGCTAATCTGATAAGGAGAGTTGTTCTGAGGAAAACCTGTGTTGATGACTTTCAGATGGGGTTTATTCACTGTTCATTGCACGCTGGCAGGAAAACATGTTAAAAAGTAAATCCCTCCACACTATAACAGCTGATAATTGAACAAGTCAATGAAAATGTGCAAATGAAATTGCAATCGATATTTGTAAATAGTAGTAGAAAATTTTAAATCAGTGAAACTTGTTTTTGCTTCCAGTTTTTCAAACATAGAAAATTACACTTATGTCTGCGTTACCGTATTTTCCTGACTACAAACTACTTCACATGCATTGAACCCTGCGGCTAAAACAATGATGCGCGTTATCTATAGATTTTAGCTCCTAATAGCCTACACGGAGCACTCTAGCAGGAAATGCAAGTGCAAGAGTGAGACAGACAGGTGGAGGAGACAATGTGCCAAGGAAAGCGCTACCATAGAACAGATATTTTGCACATCATGCACACCACTTTCTTTGGAAAATACGTGAAGAAACCCATTTGGTGCAGCTTTTAAGTTGAAGGCAATCGATCTGGCTGTTGAAGTAGGAAACGGAGCTGCTGCATAGTGAAGTGATGGTGAGATGTTGGACATTGACGTTCCTAACAGGCACTGCTCGGAAAATAGTGGTGAATTAAAAATTTCTGTGTAAATATCTCTTCATCACATGTGGCTTATAGACAGGCACGTTCAGTAGTCCATAAATAACGGTAATTGTAATTTTGGAGAAGCTGGGAGTTAAAGAGCACTTTGTAAAAGTAATCCATTCATGTCAATATTAACATGACTGTTAATGGCAAAGGTGTGTTTTGAACAATTTGTAATAAAATTAAAACTCTAAATGTGCTTTTTTTCCTTAAAAAAAAAAACTAAAACAAAACATGTATTATACTTAACTGGAGACTTAACCGGATAGGGATACAGATGTAAATATTGTGGACGCAGATACCTTTAAAAGCAATTGTGAATCTGATCTTGGCAGGATTACCTCAGATTAAGTTAACATTTTCAAGTTTATTCATTGGCTGCCAGTGCTTTGTAGCAATTGATCTCCTTTGGCGGACTTTCTCTGGCGCTCTGGACATTTATCGGTGTTTTCTTTGTATTCTTGACCGATTGCAAGATGTTTTGCTAAGAGCGGCAACGTGTTTGCTCGTGGTTAGACTCATTTATATGTAAACTTTGTTGCATCATAAGCTGCCGCAGCTAATTCACCATCCACTGTTCCATAACTGGATCAGTCGTCATTACGCTACATTCCAAGATTAGAAGCTTGATTTTCACTGACATTTTGCGTACTCACAGCTGCTCTGGTGGATGTTCCTGCAGCCTGTATACCAATTGCATGCTTCCTCAAGATTTTCATTGAGGCAGAGGCACACTCCTGCAGTAATCATTATCTAATCCCTTATTTTATTATGCCTTACATGACAGGTGGATGGATTATCTCGGCAAGAGATAACTGTTCCGGGAAAACAAATCTTAAGAGTTGTGTTTATATTTTGATTGAACATATCTGCATTTGTCATCTTCATCTTGATTAGTCAATAACAATTTTTTTTTCCCCCTGTCCCACTTATGCACTGTCAACCCCAGGACAGGCAGGCTTCCCTGTCTTTAAGTATGTCCCCTATGGGCCGGTGAATGAGGTGATACCCTACTTGTCTCGGAGAGCACAGGAAAACCGTGGTTTCATGAAGGGTGCACAAAAGGAGAGGGAGCTACTGTGGCAGGAACTGAAACGCAGACTTGCCTCTGGGGAGCTCTTCTACAGACCGGCATACTGAAAGCACGGAAGAAAACACAAATAGGAACTGTCAATGTATTGAATTTTATTTGTTTTCCTATTTATTTTCTCTGGTTGAAAGCTGCTTCTGTCATTTTCTTCTCTCCTTCGGTGCAGCTCTTCCTCTGTCTAAATCTCTTTTTCTACCATATCCTGGGGTTTTCTTGCTGATGGACTGTTTCATCATGTCACTTACTTTTCCTCTCTTCCTACTGTTGTTTTTTTCATTCTGTTACCGATGTTATCCACCTCCACCTCATTCCTTTCACCTGTGCTCTCTCCATGTTCTCTATATTTCTTATCTTTATTCAACTCTTCATCCGTAAGCATGTCTCATTTTGTCTTCCCATTGTTTTTAGAATTCTGGTATCCATCAAGTGTGCATCTTTAGTGCTCCAAAAGGACTCCCTAAAATGTCAATGGGACCCGGGCTTGCTTCACATTTTATAACCCTATTTATCTTGGAGGGGGACAACAATAGTAAAAATAACGTGCTTGATTTAAATGGTAGTAAAGAAAACAGCAATGTTCCCGTCTTATATAATGTTTGACTTCTAGACAGCCACATAATCCCCAGAGGAGGCTTCTCTGTACTGTATATTTGTGTGTAGCACTGCCAAGGTGAAAATGATGCCAGTTCATGAATCACTGAGAAAGCATAAATGATTCCTCACAGCACACTCCTAGAGAGCATTGCTTTGGTTATTGTATTTTGGAAAAGAAGCTGCATTCTTGGTCACTGAGAAAGTACATTAAATGCTCAGTATTCATAGAGTGACTGTACCGACGCCTGCAGGTCTGGCACGTTGCTTTTTCAAGATAATAGGCAAGGGAATAAAAGAAATGTGCATTTTGGTCTTATTTTGATTTAAAGTATTGATAATGTACAATATAAAACTTGAATGTGAATACTGTATGTTTAGAATGACTATTTCAATGTTGTTTTTTCCATGTATCACTTAATGGATTTTTGAAATTGCTCAATTAATAAATGTGCTTTGTTAAAAATCTACTGTACTTCAAAACTATATTAACAGGAAGACTGAATGTTATTGACTGAGATATTATAGCTGGGAGGTTTTGAGCAGCTTGGGTGGTTTTTGGTATTAATCCTGCAACATATTCTACTTTTTCTATTGATACACAATTAGAATTTGAGTCAGAAGGTAACCAAGCTTCATAATTATGGCCTTGCCATTTTATGAGGGCATTCAGTGCTATGTGGACCATTATTTAATTACCCATGATGCTACACTGAATACAGATCATAAAAATCAGATGCATTAATCATTACTTTGAAGAAATTTTAGTGACTGTTAAATTTTACTGAGGCAGAAGCACAGCAGAGCTGTCACTGCTGCTGTATTCTGTCCATTTAATTAAGAATCAAGTCAGCTTCTGATGTGAGATGTGCCTTTGGGTATACATTTGCCAACAAATCCCCTCTCACACAATGCCAGAGTTTTCCTGGAAAGCTTAGTTACAAAGATATTTAGAGGACACATTATTGTGTGAAAAATTGCGCAGTCAGTCAGAACCAGCAGGGCACGGCATATTCTTAGCGACTTATCATCACTTCTCCCTCTATTAAAGCACACAGGCATGTAATTGAGTCAGCCAAGTCTAATTTACTTTATGTAATGAGTGTTGGCTTTGTATTGTGAAAGGAGTGAAGAACCGCATAGGTAACTGATCGCTTCAGGCTCCTCAGCTACGCTTTGGTTCTATGCAGTCTGATGTCTTGGTTTGTTTGCCAGGCTGTGCCCTTGACTTGTGAGAGCACTCAGTCAAGGCCTTCTCACGCTGCACCATGTGAGAGACCTTGATTTGGAAACATAGCTCTTAATTGCTTTTTTTTTTTTTTGTAGAACAATGGATAGATGCATTCCAGCATCTCTTATCAGCATTTTGGATATCAATAGCTGAACTGACTGAATGTTGTGCATTTTTATCATTAGACATCAAACACAGATTACTAGCTCACAGATTGCAAAACTGATAATTGAGACCACAGACAATAAATTCACCAGAAATGATTGTGTGATATACAGCAGATGGCATTTAATTCATCTCTATCAAGTAAGAGAAATTCAGTCACTTTGTCAATAGGTTTTGGAACATTTATTTACAGCATTAGTATTTATAATTAACATTATTTACTTAATTTAATTTGCTTACTCTTAATTATAGAATGGATGCTCACTGTTGTCCCCTTGAAGCAGAACTTCTTTGCAGGTTAAAAAAAATCTGATCATTGAGCTGATGATTTTTCATTATATCAAACATAAAAACAGATTATCTGACGTAAAAAAAATGCATATCAGTTTAACTGTAATTCTAAACATTTGTGGGTTATAAAAGATAGATGCAGGACAAATTTGGAATTCACCTGTCATCTGTCTGCATCTGTGCTGCCACACACATCTATTTAATGTATTATTTCCTAAACTTGCCATGCATCATATTATCATATTTATATCTGCAACTGTTGTTGACAACAACCAAAGGACAAACTGCTTGACATCCTCATAAATGAGAACAACACGCAGTAGATCATCAGGTTGTGAAGACATTGGTTGCCCAGAGCAACAGCACATTTCATCACCAAATTCCCCTTTGGCTCTATGATTTGGGATTTTCTAATTTAATCCTTTTCATTGTGATTAGAAATGGTGATATTCTCTTTTATTAATAGCTTGTTCGTGAAAAATGTAGTGAATCATTGAGCTAAGTTGACCTCAAAATCCTGCAGCCACTCGTGCACCAAAGGGATCCCCCTGGTTGCAGTAAGCGCTGATGTGGACCAACGGGTAAACAAATGAGTCATGAACACAACAGATGGGACAGGCAATGACTAATCTCATCAGCCTGAATTGAGTGGCATGTAGCACAACTAATAAAAAAAGCTGAGGGAAATTCATGAAAGAAACAGACGTGGAAGGTTTGGGTGTCTTCATCACATAATTTAATACACATAAATTATTGTGTGCAGGACGGAAAACCAAATCTGTCGCACAGTGCTGCCTCCATTGGTGTCATCGCTGTGCGATAAAAAAAAAATCACTGAAATCATCTGCCAAGTCTGTGAGGATATGTGTAGCAGAACATTTGTCACTTATTACAGATTTTGTGATGAGATGGAATGGACAAAATTCAATGAACACATGCCTCACACATTCCTAAAATTACCTGTAATATGTTTTTGTTTTTTTCAGTCAGTCTGTCATCATTGTCTGGTTTGTCTTTTTATAATCTCATTTAGAGGAGAGTAAAGCTGTCCAGGAAGAATTAGAGACACAATGGCCATGACGGCGGGCTTCTCGCTAAAAGTAATCAGTAAACGTAGGTGACACAAAGAAAAAGTTGTCTCGATTCCTCACAGTCTGACGTTCTTACTCCAACACCTAAAGCTTTCATTCTGTGCCAATGAATGTCGGCCATGTATTATAGATCATTAAACCGCTTTCATCTCTTCTCTTTGAGATGCACGTTGTTTTCCCTTTCAAAGCGATAAGCATTGTGCAACACAGATGAGCTACGATTGGATAAAGAAAAGGAGATGGGAAGTTTGTGTGTCGGCGGAGGGGTGGGTGTTGACAAAGAAACTGCTTACAAAATGCCACCAGTGTGGAAAATGAGCATATCGAGCAATCCGTCACAGCTGTGGGCCAGGAAACCTTGTTCTCAAACTTACCCTAAAAGCTCAACATTTGCTCCCACATAGACCGTTTTGAAAGCAGCCTTACAAGACCAAATGTGCACAAGAAAACATACAGAAAACATGGAGATGTGGAAGAATGCACATGTGCTAAGTCACACTAATGCACTGAACCTGTGGTCTCACAAAAACACACATTATTTTACACACACACGCACGCGCACACATACAGACACACAAACGCAAGTATGCACGCAATCACGCACAAACTAGTTGTTTCTGCCATCACTCCTCCTATCTATCAGTCTTGGATAAGAGATGATTTGAAGCAGCTCAATGTTTTGATCATTGGTTTGGACTCATGGAGTGCAGCAGTGATGAAAAATGAGAGTCCTATCTCATATCTCATGGCCACCTGTTCTTAATAAGGAAAAGAACAAATCTCCATGACAGGATGAATTGGCTACCTGATGGCGGGGGAAGAAAACAATGTTGTTTTGTGTGTGTGTGTGTGTGTGTGTGTGTGTGTGTGTGTGTGTGTGTGTGTGTGTGTGTGTGCGTGTGTGTGAATGGTTTTGCAGGTCTGCATGTATAGAACTATAAATCAATTTTGTTCATATACGCCTGCAAATACAGTACATAAACACAAATATAAACATGATCAATTTGAGATGAAAGTAACACAACACATAAACTGGATTATAGTGCAAAAAATCAAGCTTACATGTTTGAAAATATCAAACAAAGACATCAACCAAGGATTGGAAACATCGCAAAGATCGAAGAAGTTCCTACTTCAGAATTAAACACAATGTTTTCTTCTGGACAAATCAGAGCCTTAATGTTCAGTCAGTGTCTTGTTACAGCCTTGCAAATATTTGTCCTTAATAAATCACAAACACGATCTTACACTCATCACAAGGAAGTGTTTTGGGGAATTGGTTTAATATTAGTATTGTTAATTATTATACTGTATTATTGCTAATTGTTTTAAATGAAATCAAATCTTGATCAGAAAATGCTGATTTTATCACATTTGCCATCAATTTGTGAAGATTTGCTTGTATCATAGTGTTTAAATGACTTTCTTTGATAGATATGCATACATGCCATTAGAAAGACACCTGGTTCCAGAGAAAAGAGGCAGAGCTCTCTTTGGTTTGGACATCCAGTTGTCATGCTTGAACAGTAGAGGCAAATTTACTCAACCAGTGATGCTGAGATGAAAGCAAAGAGAGGAGAGATGCCAAGCTGGTTTTCTCGCTGCTCTGCAGTGAACAGACCAACAGTGATCGACCACATTTATGTTAGGATTTGTTTGATATCACTGAGGTGAAAAGGAAGTCTGGGCATGATGAAAGAAAAGTAAGACAATTTTAGCCTTTAATGCAATTCATGATTAAAATTAATATATGATTTTTTTCCACTGTCCTCCACATGTAATATGATAATGTCATAAAATTCTATGTGAACAGTTGAACTGTCTCTTTATCTGAAAATCCAAAACTCAAACTTTGCATTCTATCATTGGATAAGACATTTGTTTTAGTTTTCCTACTGGAAAACAAGCTGTGAACACCACACTGACATTACTGTGACCACTTTAAGATCCAGTGTGCTTTACCAGAAATGGATTTATCCATTTTATAGCTGCTTATCCTTTGCAGGGTCATGGGGAGACCGGAGCACATCCCAGCAGACACTGCCTGTGAGGCGGGCTTCACACTGCCCAGGTCACCGATTCATCACAGGTCTGAAAAAACAAGCATTCACACTCATATTCACACCTACATTGCATGTTTTTTTTTGTCTGTTGTAGAAAGCAGAACCCCTGCAGGGAACCAAGCACCACACAGAAAGACCCCAAGTCAGAACTGAAACCATTTCCTTGGTAACAACGACAGTAATTGGCAGGGTAGTTTTTAATTATAGAACTTCATATCGACAATAATATTTAATTTAATGTAATATAAGAGGTCTTAAAATTATGACTTGTTTCTTATTTTGATCATAAAATGACAGTTTTTCATCTACAGAGGTTGCACGTCATTATGAGTCATAATTCTTCCACGGGAGGTTAGACTGGACAAACACTGGTGCTGGAGAGTGTCTTTTGAGTGATTTTGCAGCCAGTCCACCTGGAATCATTACATTTTCAAACACAAATTTTATGACAACAGGTCAGTTGTGCACCTTTGTGCCTCATGCAATTACACCAAATGTTATGAAACTCTTTAAAACAGGTGTGATCTGTTTCCCCCCCCTCATATTTTATTCATTTTCGCCCTCTGTGATGAAAAACTATCATTGAACAGAACAATTTTGTTCAATGAACTTATCTTATAAATGACTAAAAATCGAGTATTACATTAATTCTCAAATGCTGATCACAAATAAATGAAACACTTTTATGAGGTCTGGTTTCCCATTTTGAACAGAAGTGGACACAAATGAACATGCACAGATAATATACAACAGATTCAGAGAGAAAAGTATGAGCGGTTGGCGCTGAAGTGAGAGCCTTATCAACAGTATTAATAATGTTGTTCATCCTCCACCCAGGATATGAATAATAGCTTGTGTTATTTCAGGATGATGAGTCAGATAGTACCTCCTTATTCTTATACAACCTAATCCTGAACGTGAGGCCCACAAAATCACTGATTTTCTGAATAAACAGGCCAAGTCTAGCAAATCTTCATTGATTTTTCTCTCTCCCCTGTGCTTGTGTGGGTTCTGAGAGCTACTGATGGAGGAATTGTGAAGGTGAAAAAAGTGGCATTTTATTCATCCTCCTTTGATGTTTTGGCCACCTACATCTTCATTGAAGCTGTGAGCACAATAACTATATGTGGAGGTGAACCCACATGCTTGTGCCTTGCCAAACGCTCAGCCACAGACATCCTTCAGATAAAAAAAAAAAAGGTTATCTCAGTGGGCACACACCAGGGGGCAGTAGCAGTCTTCATGGCCCTTCCATGAACCTCGACCCAGCAGTTTTATATCTGAGCGAGAAAGACATCCTTTCGTCTTCTCCCTCACCATCGTCACTCCTAAAAAGCTCCTTAAGAGGTTGTATAAAAATTCACGGAGCTTTCAAACTGACCTATTTTGGGAGATTGGTTGCTTAGCTTTTTTTTGTTTGTTTAATTTTTCCTCCCACCATTCTTTTTTGTGTGATGAGAACTTGGAGAAAATTGAAGGAATATTGGCATATGGAAGTATGAGAGACAGCTAGACCTAAAAATTCAGCTATATTGCTCAAAATGAAAATCTTTCAGAAATTACCTAAACAGCATTTTCACACCTACACACATCTTCAATGTGCATAAGCAGAGAAATGTGGCTTTTTCTTCCTCTTTCTTATATTTCCCTCCTTTCATAGTGTTTCTTGGAAGTCCAAACATGCCACCACCACTGGGTGAAAGCACTCCATTGCCACAGACATGCACCACATCAAACACTGTAATCCCCTCCTCCATGTTTTAGGGATTAATATCATCTTTATTCATAAGCAAAGCAGGAAGACTGCTGTCATGCTTGTGAGGGGACACTCAGGCTGCGTACACACATGTGGGATTCATGCAAGCCGGCTCAAGCACACGTGTCCCGGTCTTCTTTCCGTGATGACATGATCTGTGGATCGCAGATTGATTTGGTCCAGCGGGCGAGCGAGAAACAATCAGATCAAAGGGGGAAGAGGAAGTAGAAGAGAATAAGCAACAGGAAGGGAGAGGGAAAGAGAGCTCTTCCACTTTGACTTGATGGATTTAACTCTCATTCAAAGGGACAGACTCCTGACACATGGGAAAGAGATTCGCTTTTCCTTCCTTTTATCTAGAGAAGTAGTACAGTGCTTCTTACACACACACACACACACACACACACACACACACACACACACACACACACACACACACACACACACACACACACACACACATACACACACACATTTGTAAAAACATCCTCTTATGCCATTGTCCACTCTCAGTGCTCTATACACTCACAGAACTCCCCTACTGTGCTCATCGTTCTCTCCAGTTCTCTTCCTCTAACTCACTTTCTTTTCTTTCAGAGGTTGCTCCAGCTAACAAGCCCAGGGCTCCAGGGTTACATTAGTGAGGTCCTCGGTACACGGTCCCCATCACTGAGCCGAAGAAAGGGTTTCAGAGCACTGTTATCTGTCTGATTGCTTTGTGAGATAAACGAATAAAGCTGTTAGGGTAGGGGGGGGGGTATCATTATTACAGCGGTTTTAGGGGAGGGAGCAAGTTTAGGTCCTCAAGGTATGATTGTTTATCTCTGATTTCCCCATGTGCTCTGTATACAAACTGATAAGACTCAGTAAAGTGTGGAGAGTGACGGTTGGGTGATGGTTCTAGATATGTGATTGTGAATTATCTGGTGGCATTTTGTTACAGACTGTGGGTGCAGATAAAACACTTGTTTGTTTGTTGGTTTGTTTTTGCGTGGTCACAGGCAAGGATTACCTTGGCACTCATTATCACTCGTGGCAAAGATCATCACTACAGCTTTACTTACCCCGCATGGCTCTTCCACCTCCCTACAGTAAGTTAGTGCTAATAACCACACTGCTCTGAGACTCAAGGCTAAAGGGAGCAGCAGAGGCAACTACTGTATAACATAAAATGATGCCAGCTCACAGAAATGCTTCGGGGTAAGAGGAAATAAAACACACAAACAAGAAGTGGAGCAATAATGTCCGTAAAATACATCTCAAAAGCAGGGAGATATATGCTTCTTTTCATATTGTTATGCATAAGTGAAAGCTGCTTACAAGCTGTTCCAGCAATCCACAAACTATCCATCGAAAATAATTTCATTTTCAAGACCTCCATTGTGTGTTGTCAGTCTTCTGTGTTCCATGTAAGCTGCAAGCCAACACACCTCATAACCTGGATCAAATTCATTGTTCCAAGATGGAAGCTGCGACACTATATTTAACACTATGTGTCAAAAATGCTGCACTGCATGTCTACATTAAATGTTTGTTCTCTCCGATACCTCTGGTAAAGATATCATTCAAGTTCTGCAAGACATTCAAAGATTTAAAAGCAAAGTGCTGGAATAAGTTTTTTTTTTTGTTATAGAACGTCATTCTGCCGCAGCAGATGTGCATTGAAATAGGAATTTGGTTTTCAATACATGTGTCATTAAGGATGGGTTGGTAATCTGGCATATCAAGCATATTCCTAGTGGGCCCCAGTTTAACTTTGAGCTGAATTCATAAAACAGGGACAGGACCCCATTTATTCATTCTCTATTATGACACAGGGCTGGTCCCATCGCATGCAGCACCGGGGGCTAAATGCCCCGCACTATGATCGCTCAGGGCCACAAGTCTGTTAATGAGCAGGTTATCCAGTGCTTACTGGACACGCCACAGAGCAAGGCAGGATGTATCGAGGTTATCGGTGAAAAATATGAAAAGCCTACAGGAGCATGGTGCCAAATGTGCCAAAATAACTCAAAAGCTTGCTGCAGAGGCTGTTTAAGCTTCGTCAGCAGTAACAACATTGTGCAGCAACAGGCACATTGGAGGGGAGGTGGCCATAGAACGAAACAGGAGTGTGACAGGGAAGATACCAGGGAGGGACAGAGTGACCTTGACAGGACCGATGGAGGGAAGAAGGGAGGAGGAGCAGGGGGAGGGTGGGGTCAGTGAGGAGTAGGGCAGTAGTGTGTGTGTGTGTGTGTGTGTGTGTGTGTGTGTGTGTGTGTGTATGTGTGTGTGTGTGTGTGTGTGTGTGTGTGTGTGTGCATACATGCACAATGTCATAATGATGATGATTATTAATTTCAATTAATGCCAACCTTCTGCAGTATGCTGCTATGTGACAGTGTTTTACTAGCTGGTGAATATCCCCAAGGCAGATGCTGCATCAGCCAAATGTCATAACATTAACTATAGCTAAAATAAGTTCTGTCAGCATAGTGTTGCTAAGCCTGTGTTGCATGTGGGTAAATTAGGTCAATATTTTATGAAAATAGTGGGCTACGAGATCCCTTTACATTTTCAAATTGGACAATTAAATTAAAATTAAATTGCAAATTAATTTAAATTGAACATCACAGAGGCCTGGCCCCCATGCTTTCCAATCCAGCCATCATCCTTTTTTTTTTTTAAACAATAACTAATACAACTTTCATGATCTGGTTTGTTTTTATGGAACATACCAACACTTCAATTTTGTGAAAATAAAATAAAATTCCAGTTCGATTCCACAAATTTACAGATCTGAAAGATGGAAGAGAAAGATACAAGGAAAATAAAGACATATGCCAAACAGAAGCAAAACAATGCTTTTGTCACGCCTACAAAGTGAATCGTTTCCCCTGTTTTTTCATTATTTCTCAGAGTGTGAAAAGCTGTCATCTAGTTCTTATTGCCAGTTGAAATATGATCTTTTAAAGCACAGTCATTATTATTCATGAATGTCATCAAATCACATTTCAACACATATTCCGGCACTGAAGAAAAATGATGGGTTGTGAATAATACCAGCTTAAAATGTTGAAGTTCTGACTATCTTGCAGCAAGCCAAGAGAATAATAAGATCCAGATACAACACAGAGGAATACTACAAGTTTTTTTTGTGCTTTGAACATTGTTAAATGAGATCTTCAGATGTTAAACATACAGTTTTTACAGCCAAGTACATAGCCAATGGATCTTTCAGACCCCCTTACGCTGTAGTGCTCCAAATCTGATGGATGCACTTCAATAACTTATTCAATAGCATCAGTATGGAGACACATGCTGCAGGGGATACTTTTTTGGACCAGCTCCTGCTCTACTTTAAAATGCAGAAAAGCAAAGCGAAAAATGTTTTCTTGTCTTAGGTGGCATAGGAAAGGAAAAGAAAGATCTCAAATGGCACAAATGACGCCGCAGCAGTTCATCTGACAATGACATATGGAGACATAAAATAAATACGTTTTAGAACCTCTCGGGTTGTTTCCCCTCACCTGCCTGCCTTTTTTTTTTGACAAAGAGCCTGTGTTGAAAATGTGTTGCAAAGGATGTGCAGCTCCAGTGGGAAGCAGCAATAAGGTGTGACTGAGCGCTGCAAGACTATTTCTAAATGTAAACAAAGGTATTTTAGACCACTGAGTCACATCTGTTTCCGTCGGAAGAACCATCTTTTTTCCACACACCGAATCCAAAAATATTCACCGATATGCACATTCACACATGGATTCAATGCCTTCTCTATTATATCTTCCCGATTTGTGCTTCCTTTTAGTTGTTTAATCATTGATATGGATTGCGGGACACAAACTTGACAGAATAAAAAAATAAATAAAACAACAACAACAAAAGAGCAGATATTGTCTGGCCAGTGGATTCAAGTCCCAGCGGGCCCAACCTCACCATGTGGTGATGTTATAAATATAGAAGCTGTCTGTGTGTCTAGCTCAGAAGAGGAACCCTTTCTGTCTCTTGTTTTTCAATTTCAATCTCTTAGCTCAGCGTCACATAAAACTATAACGCGTGTTCCGCAATTCATCTATCTCTAATGCTGTCTTTTCCGCTTCCTCCCTCTGTCAAGCGCGCACACACACACACACACACACACACACACACACACACACACACACACACACACAAACACACACACACACACACACACACACACACACACACACACACACACACACACACACACACACACACACACACACACACACACACACACACACACAAACACACTTAAACAGACACAGTAATCTCATCAGCACCTAGGACAGATGAGTCCCTCCATGCCACATCCAGATACTGCACGCATCAGAATCTGTAACAGATCTAAAGGAACATTTCTTTTATTTTTTTGCTATTGTCAGTTCCACCCAGCTCCTGGCAGCTTTTGTATTTTCAGCTCTGTTATTCTCAGTGCCTTTCTCAAGACATTAGGGTCTTGAATTATCAGAAAACAGTTACAGTTTTCTCCCTTGGTTGTCAGTTAGCTAATATTTTCAAATGCTTCTATAAATCTGCCTTTCAGAGACCTACCACAGCTGAGAGTGTACTGAAACAAGGTAGATTTCATTCATTGTACTGTAAGAGCCCCCCACAAATGTATATCCATTATTAAGAATACCCTTCTGAGTATGTTGTGATTCTCACAACCCCAAAGAGAAACTTGAACTTTTCATTGATGTGCTGTAGCTCATTAATTAGAATCCAGAATTCTGGCACATTAGGAATAAAGTTAACCATTCACACTGTGATGAAATGTTAGCATTTGAAACCAAGTTGTGGCATGCAGGAATAACCTGACAAAAACTTACAAAATTAAAGGTCATCTATTGCCTGGACTTGAGCGAATTAGACTCAGCGGAGCCGGAGGACAGTGTGAGGCAGAGAGAAAAGGATTAACCCTGTCCTCCAGGACAACAAGATGTTCCTCTCTGCATATGGCTGTGTGTGTGTGTGTGTGTGTGTGTGTGTGTGTGTGTGTGTGTGTGTGTGTGTGTGTGCGTGCGTGCGTGTGTGTGCTAAGGGATGGCACATCTGTATCCCATTCACTTCCCCAGTGTGTCAGATACAGCAGATAGGTGGAAGGTGGTCTGGCATTTAAGAGTTTGACACTATCACTAACAAGTGTCAGCAGTGTGTGGGCTTGCAAGTGTGGGCATGAGGATGAGGGTGTGTGTGTGTGTGTGTGTGTGTGTGTGTGTGTGTCTGCGTGCGTGTGTTTGTGTTGTGTGTTTGTGTGTGGGCTGGCAGTGAGGATGGAAGGGAGGGATTTCCATTGAGCCACAAAAGCAGATGGTGCAGATGTGAGTGGGTGTTCTCCGTCTCAGCAAGGCCAGGTTTATCCAGCAGCAGCAGTCCAGGGATTCATCTCCGTCTCTCACTCCATTGAGGATTCCATGACGTACAAGTTAATTACCAGCCTCAGGAAAACCTGCGAACCTTTTTCTTAACATACACAGCACAACTGGCACAAAACCTGCGCACATATTGTTGCAAACTTTAGCTCTGAGAAATCACAGGCTTGAAATTCTCTGAGTTGTCAGAGTGATGTATCATCATCTCGCATTGCTCATCACATAGTGGAGGAGAGGGGTTAGGTGTAGGATGAAAGGAAAAAAAAGATCCGTCAGATTGTAGCTATTTCTAACTGAAGTGTCAAGTGCCGAGGTGTGATGCTGCTGACAGCATAAACCTCGCTTTTATACCGTCTTATTAGCCACACATACAGTACATACAGTCAGATTATATTAACACCATCGCTCTGCATCTTCATGAACATCACTAATGCTTCGTTTAGTTTTGTTTCATATCACTGGTTTTCTGTGCTTGGAGTAAAATACATCACATCATAAATGCATGTTCGAAGCAATTACATCACAAATCAAATTTTTGGTTTTCTTATGAATTAATCATTCATACATACAACTATATATGCCTCAGTCAATCAGTTTCGATCACTCAGAGGTCTCCATCTCTTTTCCCCTGCTACCCTCTTGCTGCTCTTCTTTCTCAGAACAAATAGGCTGTAGAAGTTGCCTCTCATTGAAAGCTTGGGGCCAGTTTTTCTGATACCCTCATGTCCTGAAAGGGTTCTACAATGACCTGTTCTCATCACATTGGTGGCATTTTGAGGATATCATTTACAATCATACTTTGAATAAGAACATTATTATTATTATTTTGACACCACTCATACTCTCCAGTTTTTTGTTGTTTTATCTGCACTGCAGGAACTAAGAGAATTGAAATTACTGTAATGGACATGCACAAGTAAGTCATAGTTTAACATCTGAGAAATAAAATTCTGCCTTAGCTGCGTAAGACTCCGCTGAATTAAGACAAAGCTACAACACTAACATGAAGAGACATGTGCCAAGCTCTTTAAGTGTTTTTGCTTGGGAGAAATGTAGTTATGTTATTTATCAGATTGCTGTTTCTCTTTCAAACTAAAGTAGAGGCTAAAATATTTTAAGTCCCAATTTTAGAATGCTATAACTGTAATTTATGTTTCATTAAGTAAATGAATTAGCTACCCTGATCAGCCATTTAGCTAAATGGTTCATTTCCTTTTGATGAGTCAGGCAAAAGTCTTTAACTAGTAATTAAACAGTAAAGAAATCTCTATTACAGCTGTACAACACATTGCCAATTAGAGTGTGCCAGATTACATGTGACCACTGCTACAGTATTTTCCTGCTCTGTGAAACCTTACCCTGCAGTCTTTCCTCTTTCATTTCATCATTTTGGTCTCATAATTATCCTCCTCCTACCCTCCTACCCCTTTAAACCCTCTGCATAACTCCCCTCTCCTGTGCTTTCTATTCCCTCCACCCCTTCCTCAAGCTCCCACAATCCCTTTCTCTTTGTCTAATTAGAATACTGTAGGTCCATCCAGGCAGAGGGGCTCCTGTGGTCCAAGAGACGGTGGCAGGAGCTGAAGAGCAAAGATTTGTTCATTGTGTATTGATTCACACAAAGTCCCACCTCCTGGCAACCTCCAGTGACAAATTAAATGGTAATCGAAAAAAAGTGCACATACAATGTCAATCGAGCTACAGGAAAGGCCAGAGGCAACGGTGTTTAGCAGACATGTTTGACATTTCAAAAAGGTTTAGCACAAATCCTCTTTGACCTTCTTTTTTTTCTTATTTTTTATACATGTTTACCCTTGATACATCTGCTTTAAAATTCCCTAAATACTAGTATATGCTGAAAACACCCCCATATCCTTATACTGTATATCCTGTAATAATATTGCCTCAGATTTGCTTTGCCAAATAAATTAATGAGGTCTCCTGTCTGGTGGGTCACTGGGAGGAGCATGCAGGTGCATAGACATGTTTCACCTGGGCATCAAATTTTCCCTGTATTCAAACAAATCCATCATTTCCAAAACTTACCACATATCACTGTTTTCAAAATGACATAACAATTCCAATCATTTTTCACTCTGATCAACTCGTCTTCAAGAAAATGAATGAAAGATATACCAGCTCTAACCCTTGTTCAAAACCCATCATACAATAAATAATATTAACCACTAGCTGATGATCACCTTGGGAGTTGGTGGAAACCAAACCGCAGCTAAAGGAGTGTGACTAGCAGACTCATACTAATCAGATACCTAAAAATATGATTAGCGAGATTAATGTGTGTTTTTCTTTATTAATGCTGGATAGCATAAATGAGCAGCTGGGCTAACATGATAGATACTGTACAGTACATTGGCTTAACTATCTATGAAGTTGGACAGTTTTTTTTATCTTTTGTAGACAGAATAGAAGCTTGTCAGTGTTTCTCCCTGCTTTCAGATGCATATTAGATACATAATTAGTAAAAGACAAATCATTTCATGTCCTATTAAGATTTGTGTAATCAGGTTAAAATTAGATCAAATCTGATGCCATCTGTTTATTTGACCAGTCTTATTATAGTGCAAAATACATGTCTTATGCTCCTGTCTCTATTTCTTCTGCTTTCTGATCCACTTCATTTCTTTGTGACACTCGACCACTACAGGCAGTACTGAAAAAACAGAATGAGAGTCTCATGATAGTTGCAGCTTTAATCTAATGATCAAGATAATGTGTTTCTGTCTCTGAAAACAAAATAAATGATGCTTGTCTTTATATTTTCTGTGTCTTATGAGAGCTCTACTTATTTGTTTGTCCACAGCTGGTTGAAAACACAGAGTTGGACTTTGTGTTCTTTGCTGTCAAGCAAAAATGTTTCTCTATTTTGTTAGAAGCATACAAGACTCTTCCTCAGTTTTCAACAACAAACAAACAAAAAATCTGTGAGAGACAAATAGAAACAATCCGATAAAGTGACACTTTTTAGGAGCCATTGAAAAGGTGCATAGCTCCTGGGAAACAGCAGCTGTGAACAGCTGGTCATGTTGCTAAAAATATAAATTTCTCTCTCTTGCATCTGAATTTAGTATCCACTTTGTTACTTATCTTTCTTGACTTGTACATTTCCCTTCTGATGCATCAAATCAACTTTTGCGTTTTCAAGTTTTTAACTACTACCAGCTACTTTTAGAATGGGTACTCATGAAGGGATTATGGGTTATTTGTGTTTGGGAATGCTTAAAAAGCAAGCAGACTGTGTTTATGTTAAAATTGAGATATATGCTTAATGATGAAACTTAAAAAAAAACAAAAAAACACTAATAATTTCTTCTTTCCACTCCCTCTTTCATCAAGTGTGCCCTGTGGCGACTTTACTCATCAACCCCTTCATTACATAGCCATTCAATCACCTTTTTATTGTTGATCATAAACACCATGAGTGTCTCTCATTGCTATCTCAATGTATTTGGTATTTCCCTGGTAGTCACAACAAATGCCATTTAATGTCTTATTTAGTATTTAAACAGGTTATAGAATAACATGCAATCATGTATAATTTTTTATTGGACTTTTGATTGAAAGAAAAATTAATCATACAAACCCGTGAAGATGATCAAACATAAAGTTGAGAATGTGGAACAACCTGTTTGTTTTTACAGACAACACACCAAAATGCCATGTTCCTTTTTTTATTTGTTTTTTAATTTTATTTACTGCTCACGTACTAAACCTATCAACTACACTGGGGTTGATTTAGCAATTTCATGTTAAAATATTGAAATGATTTCAGGGATTTTTGTTGTGTTTGTTGCATTTTGATATTAATTTAGAGAAGCTCAAACAATAAACAAAAAAGTAATTTGGGTAGCAATGTTCTGATGTATTATTATGTACTAATTGCAACTGATGGAATGCAGCTGCCCGATTGATTATGTTTTCAAGCCTAATTCATTAAAAGAATGTAATATCAGATTAACAAAATCCATGTTTAAGTGCAATAAATTGTCATGGCACATTAGCAAGCATTTAGCAATTTAGATAGAGCTCACAGGCTCATCACATCTCCCCCAATATTAGTATGTACTGGTATCTCAGCTTGTAATGAGTTTTCATTGTACGGTTGGCTGGAAGCTACATATCAGTCCTGTGCAGCGGAGCAAGTCTCTTTTTAGTGCCACAAGGGAGCTATGACACGCTAACATGCATAATCTGTGCTGAACATGTAACACCAGGTGTGATTGTCCGGGTAGTACGGGTGCAGTGAAGAACAGGAAATGTGTGAACAGTGCGAGAGCACCAAGCACACCAGGAGACTGAACAGCTTGCCAGAGTAGGGCAATGAAGATGCAAAGGACCCAATCTGTTGAGAGCATAAGTTGGAATACTTAATTTGTCACACTGAAAGTAGATTCAAATTTTACTCTTGGTGTTTGGCACCATGAGCCTCATTAACTACACAGACAGAAGCTCACCAGACATACGACTCAGAAAGTATCATATTTTGATCACTGCATCTTATTCTTGATGTGCCAATACTATTCACATCATCTCAGACTCAACATAGCACCATTGGGTACTGGACAGCTGAAAACCAGTTTGACCAGATTAATTTAGTTAGCTAATATGAAAATGTATTTTTTTTCTTTGCTATCTGGTATAATATGTATGTATTTAAGGATCTTTCCAGGGAGACAGAGTGGTGTGCACGAGCGTACCTGTGTGTCATCACACTAGAGTGATGATTTATGGTGATTACATATTCCAGTCTGCCAGATTCCTCCTGGTTGGCTCTAAGCAGACAGAGGTTAGTGTAATTTAACCTTTGCTCATTCCTTGTCCCTGTAGATGAAATACAGCATTAGAGAGACTGATTATATTAAGAAACATGCATAAATCTCACTTTGTCAATTGTTGAGCCAAACCATTATGTTTTGCACCCCACATGGAAAAGCATTTATATTGATTCACAAAGTAAAGTGCAATACACAGTGGGTTGGTTTCCCTTCGGTGCACTTCATGTAGGTAATTACCATCTCCGTGTGTCCTAATGCTTAGATGAGTTAAGGTATGTGTACCCACAAAACACCACAATTACATGTGTGAGTCATACAAGATTATTTTTGTATGGACATCTACATGCTTGTAAATCGGCATTTCCAGATGTAAATGTCACAACACACCGCTCACCCCTCCTCTCCCCACTCTGACGGGAACCAACAAGAGTTGAGATTCCATATCGAGCCAATTAAGCTGATGGGTAAGTGCTGTGCTGGCATGAACATATGCTTATGATCTCATTATAAACACACATCCATGTTTTGATGAGGACACCTCATCATCATTCTGCACCGTAGAGGAATTCCCTAGTCTTTAATTAGGCAATGCACTGAAAACAGTTCGCCCGCCATGAGTATAATAGCAATATTACCTGTGACTCACTCAAAGCAGCAGCAAGGCATGATGATGGTTGTGGGGGGTTGAAGAGTTGGGATATGCTCATTGACCGGTCATTACTAATTAAAGACACTACAAAAACAAAAACATGGGAGTTTTCCTCGCTGTAATGTGACCTTAATGCACAAACATAGTGGATAACCACTGCAATGGCCAAACACACATGTATGTTCCAGTTATTATTTTATTTGGCTATGATAGAAATACATCACCACCATTTACTGATTCACTGGAGTAAAATGTGGAAACAAAAATATGCTCCCATGTTTGATAAAATCAGGTATAAGTATACTCTTGAATGTTGCTATGGTAGATAAAACCTGATAAAGTATCCTCTATTGGGACCTAGTGTGAAAGAAAATGTTTTATAGTGCCACCTAGGGTGCCCTTCAAAAAAAAAAAGAGTAGAGAATGTGATTCAGTGTCATAAATGGTTCCCTGCTTGAAGCAAAGGGAAAAGGTTTTGCACTGTTTCTTGACTTTCTACTAGGCTGCTCATCCAGTTGCCTTTTCACTTTTTGCCACAGCCTGAGTCGGCAGAGAAGTGGATTATTGCAGAAGTAATTGGCGAAGTTTTTGTGTATGTTTGAGTCCTTTCCAAAGTTGGATACCACCGTACATTATAGATCATATATCATAATGACCACTGTGGAGGTTCGCACACATATGCAAGATATTTCTCTCGTCATTCTGTTCAGCTCTGTTTGATGGGTTTTTAGGGCCCAACAGTTTTCTTTTCAAGTAAAAAAAACTTTATAATTGTTTTTCCAAAATGAAACATCTTGTAAATCTCTTTTAGCTGGACAGCTCACAATTTTAAACATTGAAGCAGCAGGATGTGTTTAGGAGATTGCCGTCTCGGCTTTGACCTCGTCCACAGGTGGCTGCTGGGGCGGTGGTTGCGCTGATGGCACCGCAGCAAAATGAACGTAGTAAATGACAGATGGATGGGAAATTGTTGTACCTTAAATTAGCTGCCAATTGGACAGAGTGTTGATGACACTGAATGGAAATGAGGTTTCATGTGAGTATATTTATTTGCAGCAGTGTGCTTAGGTTGTTTGGATGAACCAACATAGCTTTGTGGGCTGTGCTCAATACATCATTTATGAAATTATGAATTTACGCATTTACACCATAGGTAGTGCAGCTGTGACACTTAGATATTCAGTAAAATAATATATCATCTTATTCACACACACACACACACACACACACACACACACACACACACACACACACACACACACACACACACACACACACACACACACACACACACACACACACACACACACACATACTGAGCAGAGAAATACAGTTAAAATATAGGAAACCATGAATCACTAAAGAAAACAAGAGCCAACACTGACTAAATAAGAATTAACATTAAATTAATTAAAACCCAACATATCAAATTGAAGGCCAAAAAAATTGCCAAAAAAATTGCCATGTTAAGATTAAGAGGAAGTTACTTCCAGATTTTAAGGGGCACAGAGTGGTGGTATGAAATTTGATGTTCCTCTCATATTGATTAATTCTCTTTTCTTCATTTTTGCAATTTCAATTTTAAGACAGAATGCCATGTCGTGCTGACCTTTGTCATTGTAACTCTTGATAAACTACGGAAAGAAAAAGTTAATTCCTAACATAGCCATCGTCTTTTCTTATTATCCACCTGTAGAATTTTGATGAAATGCCAAAATGGAGGCGTCTTTCGCGCTACAACACACATTTACTATGCTGGGTTTTGTTGAGTCAACTTAATGTTGGTGGATTCCAATTGCATGCAAAATGCAGGTTGTCACATTGTTGTTTGCGTGCGGAGCCCATAAAGCTTACAGTCATCTGCACCTGTCAGAGTGGACCTCTCACCCGTATGGATATCTCACAGCGGGGATGTTCCTGTGGATGAAGCATGACAAGAGCTGGTACACGCTTTTATGCTCTGGTGAACACTGAACATACACAAGTTACTGATGGTGACGAAGCACGCAACTTGGTCCACACAAAACAAAAGTTGTGTGGACCAACTTGTGTTTTTGTGTGGACCACAAATGGTCGAACTGTCAAGAAAACCACCCAGTGTTGATATATAAATTTATACAAATCAGAGGCAAAAAAAACAAAACAAAACACAGTTAGAAAACATTTATTCATTCACAGTTCCGCATGAGGAGTATCAAAAAGTTGAAAATAAGAGCACTGTAACAGGTTTAGTAAAGATCAAATATAGAATGATTCATACATATTCATGAGTATGGAGCATGCCGGAATCTCATGAAGCGTGAACAAAACACAGGCACAAGAAAAATTCACTGTAAATACATCCACATGATGAATGCACATACTGCCTCAGTGGAAATTGTCTTTTCCTTGAGGAATAAAGATGACAGGCTAACATTTACAGCTTGGAATAAAAATAAAAACTAAAAATGCTGGGAAGTTCAAAGGTAAACGCTTTCCTGTGCAATAACAATGCCTTAGAATTAGGCAAAATAATCCATGTCCAGCCTGAAGTGTTATAATGCTAATGTGTCAGAGTTAAATCTCACCATTTTACTCAGTCCAATTGCATTGAAGTGGATTGGGGTGAGAGTGCTGAGGTACTGTACAAAATTTCAAGACTTCAGAAAGGTACATCTGTGGCACCTAAAAGTGAGCACCTCAGTCACTTTGATTGGCTCAATGGGCTTTGAAAAGCAGCCAATGGCAGGTTCACTGGCAGTTTTCCTCTTCAAATAATCAGCAGTCAGCAAGACATCCAGCTGGAAAGTGGCAACGAATCCCCATCTTTAATGATTAGTCAGTGCAGATACCTCTACCTCACCCTTTCTCCCTTGTGTATGGATATGGATGTTGTTTCTTTTCCACCAATATATAAGGTAATTATTTGTAGTGAAAATGCCTAGTGAAGAGAAAGAACATTAAGCATTAGTCTCCGTCAGTCGAATGTTATCCCACAGACAGGAGTGCCCTGGATTAAGTCATTTCTGGAGTTAGCAGGACAGGGGCTAATTAGCTGTAGCTATGTTTTCTACTACCCTCTGACCTGTAAGTAAAATGCACCTTTAATTCTCAGCTGTTACATTTCTCAGAGGTTTTAGTCACGCTAGCTTGCTAAATTTATGCATACCTTCAGCGAGTGCAATGGTTGTTTCTGCTCAGCTTTTGCTAGAATTAAAGTCTCACCTATGTTAGTTTCCAAGTGAAGCAATTCCCTTTAGAATCACTGACAGCCTGTGTGCTCTCAGGTCATTGCCCACCAGAAGCTACGCAGGCAGTGAATACATGGAATACACCATAGCATGGGAGCAATAAATAACATGCTCGTATGCTGAGCCATGGACTATGATTTTCAAGGTGAATAGACAGTAGAAAAGTGAGTTCTCCCCTCCCATTGAGCTAATTATAAACCGCCATTATGAATGCACAAACCTTAAAACCATACACTGAATATGACAAACTATGTTTAGCTACAAAAAGAGGCATCAAAGTTAAATCACAGGAAGGCAGTGAAGCCAACAGCTCTGTCAACATATATTAAGCAGGTGAATACCGGTTTCATTTAGCTCCAGTTACAGCATATTTTTTTCACTATTTGTGCAAATCATATTTATGTCATGCTGTGCACATATGCATGTACCATCAATGATTCTAAAAAGGGAACCAATTACCACACTGCACCTAATATAAAGGTGTCAGGAGAAGATGGAAAATGGATTGCATCAGTGTACACTGCACACCGTGTAGCAGAATGGATAATGAATAGTTCCTGTGGTCCCCCATGAGTGCAGGAAGGAGAAAATGAAGACAGTGAGGAAACAAGTATAAAGACATCGGTGAGAGCTAATTCAAAAGCCCATGTGATACAAATCAATGGTCAGCAGTGGGAATCAGATATGATGATCATTCCAAGGTTCAGTTTTTCCTCTGTCTGAGTTCAGCACTGTCCATCTACTTTGTGTGTGTGTGTGTGTGTGTTTATATGTTTACTCTGTGCAATTTCAAATATGGACCCCTTCTGGCGACTCAGAGGCCAGAGGTCCCTGGAGAGACTGCATCCTTTAATTCCTCTATTCAAATAGATAGCGGGTTCACAAAAGCACCTCTGTGGTGGCACAAGATCAACAACACACAGCTGCCTGGCTGGATGCAGCCAATCCGCCTCCAAGACATGCTCAAGAGGATGGAGATCAGAGTGAGAATCAGAAACAGACAGAGAGAATGTGTGTGAGAGAACACTGAGTGCTGTGGAAGGGAGCAGGAGGGAAGCTGACAGACAGGAAAGGCTGTATAAGAAGATGCAGCAAAGCAGCAAAGGGAAGCGAGAGAACCTGAAGGACATAGAGAAAATGCTGCAAGGTGGGAATGTGTGAGAGACAGATCCAGACTACGCCTGTGCCTTTTTCTAAAACTGAAATCATCTCAGGCTGAAAATAAAATCTGCAACCATCTATGTTAGATGGTTGCGGATATTGACAGATTTAGATACATGTACATAATCTTTGCAATAAAAATGTCCAACTACATTTTGTTTTTGATTGAATCAATATTCATGATCTCTGCATACTGGAACTTTCCTCCCTAGTACATATCTGCACTAAGGAGAGTCGGCAGTGGCTCAGTGGTAGAGCGGGTCGTCCTATGATCCAAGATCGGTGGTTCGATTCCCGCCAGAGTGTGAGCTGACAGTGAGAGGTGTCAGCTCATCTCCAGAGTACTGCTGAGGCGCCCTTGAGCAAGGCGCCATCCCCTTTTACAAGTTGCTCATATGGGGCGCACCAGGAAGGAGCTCCTCCTCCTCTCTACCTCCCATTGCATGCTTATAAGCCCCCTTGTGCGTGTGTGTTTGTGTGCGTGTGCAACAGGGGCCTGTACACACTAATATGTATGCATCTGTTTGATTGAAGAACTACTAACTAAAGTATGCTCTCTTAATTTCCATTCGAGGATCAGACAAGTATACAAAATAAAAAACAAACAAACCTAATTTTCTATCAGTGTTGCTTGAAATTCAGCAACATTCTACTTCGGTACCTTAGTGAGTATTGCTGTTTTATGCCACGTCATCCTTTGTAATCCTGATATTTCACTGATATAAGAAAAAAATGCATAAATACTTAGCCACACTGCTGGACTATAAACCAGTATGCACTCTTCTTCAAGCACACAATGGTGTTAAACCTTTAACAGTAATAGTAGAGTAACTATCACTCGATCTGATTGAATCAACATTACTTCATAAGACACCTTACAAATCCCTTTAATATTTCACATCTCATTCCATATAATGGACATTTTTTCGATATAATTTAAACATTATAGTCAGTAACAGTTAAGTGTGCATGGAGGGACAAAGTCAAGTCACCCTTTACAATTTTTGTAGTTGGATTAACTACCAAACAACCAACTTTGGTTTGGTTTACGAACTTATACTAAAAAAAAAAAAAAAGTATATTATTAGTATATTATATTAGTTTTAGTTTATTATAGTATATAATTATTCCACACATCAATTAATTCAATAAGCCCATTCTTTGAAAGTAATTCCTAATTCAACCCACATCCCACATGTAAGATACCTGTGTATCCTACCAATACTTAAACTTTAAGTCAAGTCAGTTTTATTTATATGTTCCCAAATCACAACATTCTGAAAACGTTTTGTTCCTGTTTACTTCCCCAACACAAGAAGACAAAAACACACAAAGCCATGGTGATGAAACTACACAGGGTCAAAGAAAGGGCTGCATGCTATAAGTCTTACTAAAGCAGTACATCCCAGGCTGTATTTATTGTATGTCAATAAATTGAGCTGAATCATTGACTCTAGACTTTATCGTTGCTGAAACAGATGGTTAGACTCCATATCTATCAGGATGGGTCATCAAGCAGATATTAATTAACCTAGATCCTTGAAGGGTGAATTTCTCCTAAACCTTATGTGCTTTCAGCTGGACATCACCATCCACTTGTGAGGATGTTATGCAACTACTCCTGCCAGCCAAGCCAAGATATTTTACACAAACACACTTCATCTGCCTCAACCCTCAGGTTGCTCAAATAGACAGAATTTTCAGCAAAACATTTTAACACTGGTGAAATACACAGCCTTTGGCAATGTAACCTCAATTTCCAGGTCTATTTTTATGATTGAAGTGGACCTTTTTCCTCGTCATAAAATTATAACATGAGAAAACTGTGTTTATTTATAACATTTCTCTTTTGGTAAACTTCTGTTGCCTTTAACATCATTTTTGTACGTCAGAATTAGGTGCCACAGCTTCAACTCACAGTCTTCTTTTAGTGTCATAATCTGATGCTTCACTGTCACAGAAGAAGAAATCCAGGCAACCAGTGTCATTATTTTTGAATTTCCTAAAACGTTAGAATGCAATACTTTTTTTTCTTTCATAAAACACTAGCAGTTTACTCAGTAAGTCTTTTGCGGTTCCTATGCTATTGTCAGATTTGTCCTCAAGATACAACCTTTTACGTTTGTTCTCCAAGAAAAGATGGAAGGAAGATGTCCACTTAAAAAAGTATTTTCTTTCAGTCTCGTATGGGAGATATACAATATAGTGAAACACAAAATATTCTACCGTGTGTGGCCATCTTAAATTCCTTCTGCCAGGTTGCACAGTCGACATGATGTGTTTCCTATGTTGCACTTCCAGTGACCTGGTGTAAATCATGTTTATTCTCTCCCTATGATGATTCAGAACTCACAGTGAATGAAGCTGAGGGGAACATGACAGTTGGTATGAAAGCAGCAGCAGCAGTCTGACAGTCTTCATGAAGAAACAAGGCAGGTGGTGGGCTTCAAAGCTGCTTAGATAGATCGTAGATATTGTCCTTGAACAATGAGATGCTTCGATTAGAATCAGTGCACAAACACTGACATCAAAGTATCCTAAGAGATTATTTTGTAACAGCATAAATACAGATCCACAGCATTTTGACTGTAAAACAGTTCTTTCACTCACACACAACTTGGACGACTTTTGGTTTTTCACTCTTCATTCTTCAGCTATTTCCCAAATGTGGGACATACTGCCAGTGAGCATCCTGGATGAATTTTCTCACTTTTTTTTTAGAGTTAATTGACTGAATTGAATGAATTGGATCCAAGTGATCTCGGTTTGTCCAGTCATATTTTAGGCGCATTTCAGAGGTGATTTTCACTACTTGGCACATGTTCAATGCTTATCCATAGGCACAAATGACAGTTGCACCCTTGAGAAATCAGTACACTCACAACCTTAATTCAATTAAATTTGTGAATCATATTCAACATGTGTCACTGCATTTAAGTACAACTGAGTTGTTTTTTTTCAAAAATCCTCCAAGTATTTAACTTTGACAACTCTTGTGAGCATTTTATGAGGTTAGCAAAGGCAACACACTGCAGCCTTCCCCATGTCACCCATCAAAGAAGCCACATTTGCTAATCCTTGTTCTGTAGACCATTGTTGCATGTCTCAAAATTATTTATATAACTGTAAACCCTCCTATTGCCATGATTTCTGTTAATTTTTCCCCTAAATAAGTCAAAGGACTAGAAAAAACCTACCTACCTTTAAAAAAAATCAAGCGGTCACATCTTCTTCATTAGACCTTGGCTACTGTCAGGGTAGCAGCCTTTTAATCTTGTGGTTTTATATTTTAATCTGCCTCACATATGTTCAAGACAAATCAGACCAATAACATCAGACCACTGATTCTGGAGTTATCATCCCTGTTTAGGAAGTAATCAGATCAGATCATAATCTGGATGAGTAGTTATAATTGATGTAGGTACTGTATGTATGTATGTATGTATGTATGTATGTATGTATGTATGTATGTATGTATGTATGTATGTATGTATGTATGTATGTATGTATGTATGTATGTATGTATGTATGTATGTATGTATGTATGTATGGATGGATGGATGGATGGATGGATGTATGGATGTATGGATGTATGTATGTATGTATGTATGGATGGATAGATGTTTGTGATCATTAATTTTTTGCCTCAGTGTAACAAGATTTCAAGCAAGGGGTTTTCGCAACATAAATTTAATTGAGAATTTGTGATTGAAGCTAGGTCCAGTGTCTCTTATGTGTTATTGTTATGTGTTAATTTGCAGTCTGTCCTTACTTGCCATTGACTGCAAGTCACTTTTGTTCTGGATGCTGGATATGGCTTGACAGTCATTTGGTGAGATATTTTTAGAATATGACTGTTATACAAAAAATACAAAATAACTTCTTTATGAATAATGTGTGATGCAAAGCATACATTAAACAGAAATGTTGGATGTTTGTTCAAGGTACTCCCAAGTTTATGGGTAAGGTCTTAGATCATAGGAGCAGTGCAACGATTGTTTGTATTTCATACACATTTACAAAGATCGAATTAAGACATTGAAAGGGTAAACTGGATTTATGGTGCACTGTGGTTTTTCTTCCATATGAGCCTCAATGTTTTCACTTTACATTTTCAGAGGTCTGTTGTAATAAAAGATTGAACATTATTTGAACTCAATGGGGAGGACCGATGACTTGAAATACATCAGTGCATCCCAACCCCAGCTTCTGCATGGAGACCTGTTTTCCTGTTTATTTTAATTGTATTAATATTGAGGATGTTTCATATAAAAATCTAAATTAATGGACTTCTTCAATACACTTCTCTGTTCCAGAGAGGAGAAAATCAGACAAAGATCTGGGTCAAATTGAATTAGGAGTCACTTTCAAAATGTCCAGTCACCCTTCAAAGTGAAACGTTTGAATAAAATTGTTGTCATTGCAATCAATAAAATGTGCAGCACTTCTTTTTTACATAGAGACTGAGACCTCTAACTGGATGATGTCGGGATTAAGTGGGGAAATGAGGGTTTGCATTTAAAAGGGCGGACACATATCCTCCCTGTCGGCACATATTTTTAGACATGATAGATGCAGTAGGTACATTTAGGGAGAGTGCCACAGAGATTTTTTCCCCCGAAAGCAGGGATTAACCTCCATTGGTTGTTAACAGATGTAGCAGTCACTTTAACTCCACCAGAATGGATTTGTGTACCAGTGAGCTCAACACGCTGGTGCTCCAATATCCCAGTGATTCATTTGTCAGTTGTCTGTGATTACAGAGAACAAAGAGCTCAAGGATGTAAGTAGGCTTGGTGCCAGGGAATTTAAGATTTGGCAATGATCTGACATTAGACCCCAACTCCTCAAACCAAAGACCCATTCAGCAATTTATGTGCCTTCAAATCTATCATTTATAGGCTGAAGCTTATCCTGTCTTGAGCATCTTATCGCTGGACGTGAACCAAATATCCCTGTGTTCAAACTGGTTTTCTTTTTTATTTATATTCAGTCGAATGTTTTGTGTTGTCGCATTTAGCTGCATTGCAAAATAAAAAAAAAAGAAAAAAAAAAAGCATTACATGCTCTTATAAGCTGTCAAGAAAGGGAATCAGGTTCCCTCATGACTCTGTATGGAGCCATTCTGATGTTTTTTTTTTCCAATTTCAGAAATGACAAGGTGCCTCTGTTAAATGTAAGTGGTGTCTGTTCTTTCCACTTGAGCAGCATTAGACATCTAGCAAGTTGATAGGTGAAAGCTATGGTAACATGAAAGTTGCGTTTAATATAATGAGTTTCATTTTTAAAACCAAAAATGCACATGTTGTGTTTGGGATGATGTTTACACCACACCTTTTAGAGTAGACCTGAACATTCAAAAAGTCTTGACAAATTTGGTCTTAATCCAGTGTACTCTTAGAAGGACTTTTAATTGAATCAGGCTATGTCTAGTGCAAGGAGAAGAGGTATGTACTAGTGCAGTCTAGTGCAGCTTCCCACTGATCCTCTCTTATTTCTGCTCCCACACCGTCGTCCCAAAGCTGTCTTGTAGCTTGTAGTGATTGTGGGGAAAAGTTGGAAGTATCATGGACAGGTTAAAGTGTGACCAGATCTTTACTGTGGGAAACAGCTGGCTTTGTAAAGTTAGCACCGAAGGAGCACAAATGGCTGAACCAAAGTGGACTGGGCTACTTGTGCACTTCAGGTGTATCCAGGCCTCACTTCTGTCTCGGTGGTTATCTTAGTCATGAATAGCAGTTTATCTGTCTATTCTATTTATCTATCTATTTATCTGTGCTTTTTATCAGCTTAATTAATTAATGACCATTTAGCCATTGGATTTTACAGCATGTACTGTAAATGTACAATGTATGCAGAGGTTATAAGCTACATTAATTCAACAGACTCCAGGTGTCTGCTGCAGAAAGATCCATTTAACTTATTATTTGAGTATTCTTCGAGGACACCTACCTTAAATCTGTGCTCTTATTTGAATTAAGCCTTTAAAATGTTTTTCTATTTTTATCTATACTCAATCGCTTACAATGAAACCATTTTGCCAAACAGAGCGAAAGCAATATAAATGTATTAAATAAATAACAATGTATTTAGTTTTAGGTGTGTGTCAAAGTAATAATTGCAATATTCTACAACTTATTAGCAGGATTTAATTAATATGCTTATTTTAATGAAATCCTGCTGAACTACTCAACCTTGTGTCAATGTTTAATGTTTGTTTAGCAGTCTACCTCATGCCCTTAGTTAAGTCAACTAATCACAGACTGTATTTCTGTTAGCGCTTGCCAATATTGGTGTTTGGTGTGTTTCCTGCTTACTTTCCCTCCATGCTTGTATTTTGTCGGTTTTGTATTCTTCCTTGGTGGTGCCAGTCTTGGTGGGGCTGACCCACTGTCGGCCCTGGCTTCCACTTTTACACACCCTGCAGCTCATTCAAGCCAATCAACTCACAGTTCAAGAGACCAGCTCTCTCATCTACTCCTATCCAGTTTTTTGTTGACCCTCCAATTGTAACTCTATGGCTCCTCAAAACTCTTTGGATTTTTGTATGTATTGTTTGTTAACGGATTGCCTGCCTCACAGCTCATCTCCTCTATTTTCCAGCCAACCACTGCCTCCTGCTCTGCCCAGTCATGCCCAACCTTGTTTCCCATGCCTCTGTCATCTCTAGCTCTGTGTCTCAAGATTCAGTTTTTCAGTCAGCTCCAAGTCTCCCCCTGTTTCTGATCTATGTCTCTCAGTGTATTGTAGGTTCACTTATCAGCTTAAAGGTTTCTGACTGAAAGCATTTGGTGCCACCAGATTAGTTTAATGCATTAGTAAATGATATTAATGTTTTAGTCATCTTTTTTGTGGGTGAATACTTTAGGTGGAGGACAAGGGGTAATTTAACCTGCATTGACTTCAGTCATTTACAATTGCAATGGGGTCATGAACAGTTCTAATATGCTGTTTGTTCTCTTTTCTCTGTGATTAATTTGCAATTTGTTTGCAATGAGGTCTGATATTACAAGAAGAGCTCAGAGGTTAAATTGCTTGTGTACCTGGGATTTAAGGATGTGACAGTGATATGTCATTACATCTCTTCTTCTGAATATATCCACACATTCCAAGGTGTGCTTTCATTGCTTCTTGAGCAACAATTAAATCCTGATCCAGATAACAGAAGCCATCATGATAAAAGCCAAAGATTAGACCAGTATCTATTATTTTCTTGTAAAACTTGACATAGATGATCCTGCTGTGTAAAATACTATATCCAGTCATATTGAATGTCTTTTGCATCATAATAAATGTATTAAGCATTAACCACAAAAAATGAAAACAGCATAAAGTAATGAAATGTAAACCATTAGATCATTACATATTTATAATCTTTTACAACAGTGGATTGATGTCTTTTTGATTAATCTTTAGGATCCAATAAAGAGGTCATCTTGCCACTCAATTAGTTTAGGAAAGATCATCTCTTAGCTACAATCAAGACAGTAGAAGAACAGCATACATCTTAATTTGCAAGCCAGAAAATCAAAAGCATACACGTAATGATTTAGGACCTCTCCAGAACCCAGCCGTTTCAATTGGAAACAATAATAAACAGCATTAAATCAATAATTCTCTTGGAGACTCGTCGTGGAGGATTATCTGTTCAGCAAATTAGGCTAGAGAAAAACAACTAATGTGTAAAATGGGAAGAAAAAAAGAAGAAGAAAAATCTTTATGGGTGTAACAAGATACAAACAGCCCAATAATCCGCTTCTAACAACATGAGGGATCATGGCCTTTTGTCAGTGTTCGAAGCTGCACAATCAATGACGTGATTTAGCCCCCCATGAGCTCCAGGGCCCCCCTTTGTAGCAGAAGTCTGGATCTTCATTTATCAGACACATGTCTCACACAAGACATTGCCTGCTCCTGTGGCACCAAGTAGTTGATCGGGAGCAGTAGCAGAGGGAGAGAAGTGTTGGGCATGGTATACTGGGATTTAACAGAGGTGATTTATTTAAGACTGCAAGAGAAGCTCATCTTCCCCTAAAATGTCATAATTAAATGGTTAAATATGCACTGTTGCGTTAACATTTCTTTGACTACACATACCTTAAACCACATTCATATCTATGAAGAGTTAGTTCAGAATTAGCCACTTATAACAAGTTCAGTGACTCTATTTTGCTAACTTCTCATACATTCCCGTTGCTCCAGTGCAACTGTCTGTAGAGGTCGAGCATCCATTCATTTCAATAGGATGCCATGGAACAGGTTTTTTATCACCTAAGAACTCGGTGGTCATTGGATTGTCCCACTCAGAGTCATCAGTGTCTCTGGGGCTGAATGAAGCAGTGACACTGAGCTTCTACATGACCATTGGATGATCAGTAAAAAGGCTGAATCCATTGTTGATTGACTTTTATTTTGAGATATACAGCAGTGGGAGCTCAGTCCCAATGCGGATTTTGCAAATAATTTGAAAGACAAATTGCGTTCTTATTCTTTTCCTTTCGGCTCTTCCCTTCAGGGGTTGCCACAGCGAATCAGTTGCCTCAATCTAACCCTGTCTTCTGCATCCTCTTCTCTCACACCAACTACCTTCATGTCATCTTTCACTACATCCATAAACCTCCTCTTTGGTCTTGCTCTAGGCCTCCCGCCTGGCACATCACTCAGCATCCTTCTGCCAATATATTCACTATCTCTCCTCTGGACATGTCCAAACCATCTCAGTCTGGCCTCTCTGACTTGATCTCCAAAACCTCTAACATGTGCTGTCCCTCTGATGTACTCATTCCTGATCCTATCCATCCTGGTCACTCCCAGAGAGAACCTCAGCATCTTCATCTCTGCTACCTTCAGCTCTGTCTCCTGTCTTTTCCTCAGTGACAGTCTCTAGACCAAACAACATCGCTGGTCTCACCACAGTTTTGTACACCTTTCCTTTCATTTTAGCTGAAACTCTTCTATCACACATCACAACTGACACTTTTGTCCAACCATTCCTTCCTGCCTGTATACGCTACTTCACCTCTTTTCTGCACTCTCCATTGCTCTGGATTGAAAGACAAATTGCGTTAAAGATTGAATCAAACATTGTTTTGTTAGTTCGTTCAATTACCTATACTGTTGGCTCTGTCAGAGTGAAGTAGCCAACTACCAAGTGCACATGATGGCAGATGCTCCTATTGGGGACCTGATTTTGTCAAGACCATTCCATAGTCATCCTTATGAAACTGTTCAAACAGCCTGGCCATTGAGTGGAGTCCCTGGCAAAGATGCTAAGACAGGTTCACAGACTATTTTCATGAAAATGAAAAGAGGGTAGAATTTACTTATAAATAAATTGACAAATTTTATAACGTAGGACAACAATGAACTTCCCCTTTTAGGCAGCCACCACTGGTTTGAAGGTAGAATCAATTTGTGCAAATCGAGGAGGAAGGACAAAGTGAATTAAAAAATGACACTCTGCTAGTATTTTTTGTACTAGCAGCAGAGCTGTGGCCACACAGATATTGATTTCAATCAACACATGGACTCTTTCAGCCAGAGGTTATGTAACTGAATACTACATCTGAAGTATTTGTCACTGTTCACACAGTTAAACATAACCGCATTGGAATTCCCAAGACAAATGCTGTTTCTACACAGTTTTAGAACATAGAGGAACAGATGGGGGAAAATCCCAATGTGAGAATATAACCACAGTTTTAATTGGGTTTTTGGTTACTATTGATCATTGTCATTGCCAGAAAATGACTGAAGTATCAGCTGTGCCTACTTCTTCACAACCATTTTGTAAATAATCGCATCATCAAACATTGAAAAAAAAAGGTTTTCTATGATAAACCACCATTGAATTTTTTGCACAATTTGTTTGTATTTTCATGAATAACTATCTGTTCATTCTATGTCTAATGACATAGTTGTAGTGGTTTTATCAGCATCCATTTATATGATTTATTATGTAGTTTTCTTTACCTTTGCAGCTTTCAAAAATAATTTGTGTCCCACTAAAATGAAAAGTACCTCTATAGTAATTTTATAACAAGTCCATGAAACTCATAAAAATAGATTTCGAAAGCCTTAATATGTTTTTACTCTGCCTCCAAACATCTTTGCTCATTGAATAGCAAATATCACAGTAGAGACAGGAAATTCCTGACAAAAATCCCCCTCTGCGTGCACTAATATAAATGATTTGCTCAGGAGATTAGGGAGAAGCGTGAACATTCCCACAGCCAGTATCCCAATAAAATTGCCCAGCTTTCTCTCAGTTCTGCAATATTCTCTTAGCCTCTGACTTATATTATTGTCATCTCATGAGAATGTAAGTCAGAGGCGGAATGTTGACAGTCTCCTGAAATGTAGATTTAGATGCTACCCAGTCTGACAGAACATCTGAATCACTGACTGGACATCGAGGTTATACCTGTCTTCCACGTTAGAGCTTGAAGTTTAATTCTACTTTCATCTGCCTTCTTTTTGCCTTGTGTGAACAATACAGATCACCAAGCTCACCAGCCATTATTATTTGATTCTCCACAATGCAGAATGCAGAGACATAGCTACTTGATGACACACATGCCTACAAAAGTGACAACCTGTCTTTGGTTGATGTGTTTTGTCATTTTTTTTCAGTCAACTAATTTGATGTTTGCGTACTGGACCATTACACTTATAATTCATTTCCAGACCAATGTGTTTTACAAGATACACATGAAGAAGCAAACGATTTTGCGTGGCCCATAACTGTTAAAATACCTGTAAGACAAAACCCTGGGTCTAAAAATCCAGTTAAGATATTACTGAGGGATCCAATTCTTTTGCCATAGCATATATCAGAATACATGAGATATGCAGAAGTGGATAGTTTCACTTACCACTGGCTACAACAGACCTGACCTGAATTAAACGTTAGCTTTTTATTTTCCAAGGTGAAACACTGCTAAGTTATGCCTTGTTTTGGGTACAAGGCATAAAGTTTGTCTTTTCACATGTTCATGCTGAACAGGAAATTCATTTTTTTCCCTCCGCGTTACTTCGCGTTGTCACGATAAAATTGGCTTCAGCGGAAAGCTTTGCGTTGACATAAAAAAATACAAGGTGATGCAAACTGACTGGTGGGAACAAGCTTTCACATTATTATAAAGTCATCTTTATTTTTATCCCATTTTGGCCCATGCCCCATTTTTTTTAGTCAAGTACTTTTTTCTAAGTAAGATCTTATGTGCATTTTTCTTGTTGCTTTCTCATTGGCCTCCAATGGTTGCGACAGCAGAAAAATGGTCGTCTTCTATTGATTTCTTGAGTATAAATAGACCAAAACAGTAAACTACAAACTAATGTATTAAATATCTACATTGAATGAATACACTGTAACAGTGACACATGCTAAAAAAAACGCAAAAACTGTTGTGACAGTTGTGACAGGATCCCAAGAACCAATAATGTCACCCACATGGGTGGAAGTGTGAAATTTGAAATAAATGTTGGCATTCAAACAAATTACTGACTGATGCAGAATGTCTGAATGAGTGCAATAATATAATTACATGTCAAATGTTAGGAATTCAATTATATTTTTTTTGTCTCTACTTTTGTGTGAAACTGATTGTTTTTAAATGCTAAAGCTTCGCCTTTATAGGTCAGTCAAACAAATACATTAAAATGGCAGTTTAGGACTTCCGCTTGGAACATCGTCGAGATGGTTGCGTAGTGTGAGAGCTCCCGTTTCGAACCCGAGAAATATTAATATTACTCCCATGCAGGCCTAAAAAACTACTTGCGAAATATAATTATATGGGGGTACAATCTCTACCAATACACAGAGGGGTGTTGGTTGGAGCCGGTTAAGGAGTTATTAAGTGCAAACATCGAGACACCATGCTAAAAGTTAACGTTCGCATCCTAGCTAGCAACAGGTTATCCAGCAGAGGTTACACCGTGAAGATCTTCAGACCTCCGGCCACAATGATGGAGCAGATCTGGAGGTTGACCTGGAGGAGGGTGGACCGAAGAGCAAGGAAGGGCCCGGCTGGCCCAGGCTGAACGTGATTCGTCCTACATGGAGAAACTTTGCACCTTCAGGAGAACCTCACCGGCTCCATCTACCACCTAACAAACCATGTACGAGACGGTATGCCCCCTCACCTTCTTTTGTTGCTCCTAACAAACTGAGAACAGTATAGTGAAAACTATGGTAGAGAAGGTTTTGGAGTTTCAAAGGGTTCTTCCGGGTCCATTTTTGCACTATGTTGACTGTCACACATAAGGGCCCCTTCAGTCGGGACACAGGAGGGTTTTCCCAGGGAGCCACTGCCAACAGGCTCAGTAGGGTCAGGTAAATAGACCCCTACATAGGGAGTCACTGTTACAGTATGTGTGCTATGTGTGTTTATGGGGAGTTTATTCTTTTGTTTTATCCTTTTGTTTACACTTTGCTCGTTCTGGCAGGGTGGTTGAGTCTAGGGGTCACAGGAGCATTCCAGACAGGAATCACCTAGATGCAGAATAGGTCTATGAGAGTGGCTACATTCAACATTAATGGGATACTCAATCCTATTAAGAGGTGGAAATTTTTGTCCAAACTTAAAAAAGAAAAGGTCCAAGTAGCGTTCTTACAAGAAACCCATCTTGATGATTTAGAACATGCCAAACTAAATAAAGCAGGATTTAAGTATGTCTATTTCTCCTCTCATAAGTCGGGGAGGTGGAGAGGAGTGGCCATCCTCATATCTAGGGCAGTAAATTATGAACATGTATCTGAATATAAAGATAAAGAAGGCAGATTTCTCATACTTGTAGGTAAAATAGAAGGTATAGTTGTGAGCCTCTTTAATGTGTATGTTCCCCCTAACAGTAACTGGTCTTTCTATAAACATGTACTGTATTTGACCTAATGACAAATAGGACTGAAGGGATAGTGATACGTGGAGGTGACTTTAACATTCGACTTAACCCAAAACTAGACTCCTCAAATAGAAGATCTGATAATTGGAAAATTCGTAAAAAAGTAAACATCTTGATGCAAAAAATGAGTATTGTAGACATGTGGAGAGAGATGAATCCAATTAGTCATGACTATAGTCACTATTCATCCTCATACAATGTCTACTCTCGTATAGACTCCTTTTTTACATTTAAAAAAGATCTCCACAGACTAGAGAAGTGTGAAATAGGCCCATGTACAATATCAGATCACAGCTCAATTTATCGGTCATGTCACCTCAACAATAAGATTAGATCAACTCACTGGAGGCTAAATTCAAATATTCTAAATAAGCCAATTAATAAAGAGAAACTTAAAACCGAAATTAATTTATATTTGGAACAGAACGACAACGGAGAGGTGACGCCGCCTGTCCTGTGGGATGCCTTAAAGACTGTTCTTAGAGGTAAGATAATAGCAATAACCTCTACCGAAAAGAAAATCAGGCAACTAAAACTTAAAAATTTGGAAGACGAAATGAAAAAACTTCCGAGAGAGCACTCAGCAGCACAAAGTGAAGGGACAAAATCCAAAATAGCAATATTAAAAAAGAAAAATGATCAAATAAATACGAATGAAATCTTAAATAAGCTTCTTTTTACAAAGCAATGAAACTATGAAACGGGAGGGGCTAACGGGAAGCAGCTAAACTCCTGCATACAAGCTGATAAAACAACAAGCATATAGAACTATACATAAAATAAAAAACACTAGAACAAATGCACTAGAGACTAGCCTGTTAAAAGATAGAAGCATTTTTTGAATTTTTTCATAAAAAACTATATTCACAACCACAATTGAAAGAGGAACATCAGATTGATGCCTTTCTATCTTCACTACATTTACCAAAGGTCACAGAGGAACATAATCGTAGACTAACATCTAAAATATCAATAGGAGAACTAGAGTCGGCCATTGGGAGACTTAAAGGAGGCAAGTCCCCGGGGACGAACAGTTTTACCTCTGAATGGTATAAGGTGATGTATGACCAGCTCACCCCAACACTCTTAAGAACATTTAACTTTGTCTTAGAGAAGAACATTATCCCACTATCATGGAGAGAGGCAATAATTTCAATCATCCCAAAGAAGGGGAAAGATAAATCAGAATGCGGGAATTATCGTCCAATCAGTGTTTTGAACATTGACTATAAATTGTTCACATCCATACTATCCAAAAGATTAGAGCTGCTTTTACCAGAGCTAATACATGACGACCAGACAGGATTCATTAGACATTGACAGACCCAAGATAACATAAGGAAAACACTACATGTTGTAAAAGAGGCAACGCAACAAAAGGTTGACACACTCATCGTGAGTTTAGATGCGGAGAAAGCTTTTGACTCGGTACGATGGTCGTTTCCGTATAAAGTTTTATCAAAATTTGGATTCCATAGGTTACTAATTAATACTATTGCTGCACTGTACGATAAACCTACAGCCAAAATCAAAATTAACAGAGATGTAACCAACTCATTCATTCTGGAAAGAGGAACAAGACAGGGGTGTCCTACATCTCCGCTCCTTTTTGCGTTGTTCATAGAACCTCTTAGTCAGTGGATGAGGGAGAGTTCGGACATTAGGGGGGTGACTATGACATCTGGGGAAGTTAAGTTGGCCCTATTGCTGATGATTTGTTGATATATTTAACACAGACCACAGAGACACTCCCAAATTTAATGAATGTATTAGAAGAATATGGCATTCTCTCTGGATACAAAATTAATGTTAATAAAACTCAGATATTAGCACTTAACTATGACCCTCCAACTGAAATCAGAAACTTATATACCTGGAAATGGGAAGCAAAGTCGATCAAATACCTGGGTGTATTGATACCTAAAGATTACTCAAAAATGTTTGAACTCAATTTGGTCCTTTAAATACAACAGTAAAATCTGATATTCAAAGATGGGCAACTGTCCCCTTTCGGAGTCTAAACTCTCGGATGGAGTCAATTAGGATGAACATTCTCCCTCGAATGCTTTATTTATTTCAGTGCTTGCCAGTTAGAATACCCCCTAAACAATTCATAGAATGGGACAGGTTACTGTCCTGGTTCATATGGCAAGGAAAACAAGCCAGAATTAAATTTAAAACACTGCAGCTAAGAAGGGATCACGGTGGAGTGGGCCTTCCCTGCCTGCAGGAATATTATTTGGCAGCTCAGCTGAGACCATTAGTTTGTTTATGCTCCCCAACATACACTGCAGGTTGGAAGAGAATTGAAAACACAGTTATTAAAAGGAATACCTACTGCAGCTATATTGACTGTTAAGACACTACAGGATGAACTGATGGTCTCAGAGAACCTTTTATTGGAAATTATACTAAAATATTGGCAAAAATGAATCAAAATTTGCAAATTAGGGGAATCTGTTAAGATCATGAGGTGGTGTGCATTTGACCTAGACTTTAAACCAAACAAAAATGATATCGGATTTAAAAGATGGATTTCTAAGGGTTTAACTTCATACTACTCATTTGTCCACAAAGGTGTGTTCCAGAGATTTGAGGTTTTACAAGAGCAAAATGGGTTGGGAAAAGAAGATTTCTATAGATATTTGCAAGTCAGACACCATTTCACTCACAACTTGGAAACGATTGGGGAAAAACTCACTACAGGATTCCTACAGGCATTTTTAGCATTAACTCAGTCTCAAACTTGTAAGAAAATAACTTCGGTGTCATACAATGGTATCCAACAGTCCAAAACTGAGAGTAGAGAGTACATAAAAAGAAAGTGGGAGAAAGAATTAAATATAGAGATCACTGAGGGGAGTTGGGACAAAATATGCAGTTGGCAATGGACCGCAACAGGATCAAATACTTGGCGAGACTTTTGTTGGAAGAATGTGGTGAGATTCTTTATTATACCAGCTCAGAAACGGTATCAGGGCAGTTGAGACGCCTGTTGGAGACTTTGCGGGACAAATGAAGCTAACCACTCTCATATCTTCTGGAAGTGTACCATCATACAACCTTACTGGAAAGAGATCCATAAACACATAAATAATTTATTTGGTTCAAGCATTGCTTTTAAATGTAAAAATGTATACTTGGGAAATGTCAGTCATCTGCAGATTACCACTGCTGTATCTGCCGCAGCGGATCATGGGGAGCCTGAGCCTATCCTGGCGGCATAGGGCGTGAGGCGGGGGTCACTCCGGGCATGAGGCCAGTGCACCGCGGAGCCACACACAAAGATGTACAACCATGCACACACACACTCATTCCTACGGGCAATTTGGAACGGCCAATCAACCTGAAGCGCATGCTTTTGGAGGTGGGAGGAAGCCGGAGAACCCAGAGAGAACCCACGCAGACACGGGGAGAGCATGCGAACTCCGCACAGAGCGGGACAGACTCTGTATCAACTGAGAATGTCTGTAACAACGATAAGAAGTTGCTTGGTATCTTGCTTGCAGCAAGTAAAAAAACATTATGGACGCAATATATGATATTATATTATATATGATATTTACATCATGGAAAAATTGTTATTTACTCTTAAAGTACAAATAGATAAATTTTACCTGATTCGTTCCAAATGGACAGAATATGTGAAACCTGTAAGATCTGACTTCACCTGAATGTTGTCATACACTGTAGCCTGATTAATTGCCTCGTTCAATTTGTAGGTGTGTGTGAAGGACTGCTGAAGACCCCCAAGGGAAACTCCCCCTGTTTGTGTGTTTTGTTTTGTTTTTTTTCTCCCCCTTGTGTTGTTATTTGTTAAAATTTAAAATGGAATAAAAACATGAAAATGAAAAAAAAAGGCAGTTTAAAGGAGTCCTATTATGGAAAAAGTTGGGTTTTTTGGCGGGGGAGGGAGGTGGGTCTTGCGATCCTCCCTAACCCGACCAACTTCTAGAACCTGGAAAACAACTAGGTCCTGCATTGACTGCACACCCAAAAAGACATCCAAGAGTCCAGAAAAAAACGCTTGTTTTGGATCAATGAGTGACTGACAGGAGTGACATAGTTCAACCCTGTCTGCATGAGAGCACCCCCGTCTCCTTGGACGTGGCCATATTCATCCCCAAGGTGAGGTTCGTGTCCAGCACTAAGGTTAGCTAAATGTGTCATGGTTCCAGTTTCAGTTTTCCCTTCTTCCCTTGTATCCTGATTTCACATCCACTCAATACACTCATTCCTGTCACCTTGGTGCTGCAGCCGCCTGCTTCCCATCTCTTATCAGAATCCACCCTACCTAAGCTCTGCTCAGACCTTAGTTCACTACCAAATTGCTATCAACTCATCCTACTCTTCAGCTTTCTTGGACTTCCATGTGATTTTGCTTGTTTGTCCGTTCCTTTCCTGAACTTTCTCAACCTGTTCTAGGATTTTGATAATTATAACTATGAATGTGGGCTTCTCCCCCTATGTACTGCATTTTGGTCCTTACCACAGCCTTGACAAAATAGTTCGCTCCACTTTGGTCTGTGTATGTGTAGCCTGCATATGTGTGTGTGTGTGTGTGTGTGTGTGTGTGTGTGTGTGTGTGTGTGTGTGTGTGTGTGTGTGTGTGTGTGTGTGTGTGTGTGTGTGTGTGTGTGTGTGTGTGTGTGTGTGTGTGTGTGTGTGTGTGTGTGTGTGTGTGTGTGTGTGTGTTTGTTTGTGGTCTCTCACCTGGTCTGTCAACACCGTGGCGGTGGTGAAGAAAGCTAAGCAGTGACTTCACTTCCTGTGAGTGCTCAACAAAAACAACCTGGAGGACAAGCTGCCGATGACCTTCTACAGAGCCACCGTGGAGAGTACCTGATGTACTGCATCTCTGTGTGGTACGCTGCGTGTACAGCAGCAGACAAGAGGGGTATAAAGAAGGTGATAAACTCTGCCCAAAAAGATCCCCGGCTGCCCTATGTTATCTACTCATGTGCAATACCACCTTTCCCCTATAGATGTGACATGTTATGTGTAATATCTGACATGCGTGTAAAAAAAAATCTTGTTTTACCAGCTGTTACTATTCCTGCAGATCCTATTTTGTGTATATTTCTGTTTTTTTATTTTTATTATTACTCTTCTGTAAATGCACCAAAGAAGCAGCACCCTAATTTCATTGTATTTCATACATGGTATTTGGTACAATGACAAAAAAGGCTATTGTATTGTATTGTATTGTATTCTACTGTATTGTATTCTATTGTATTGTATTCTATTTTATTCTATTCTACACTCACACACACACGCAAGCGCGCTCACACGCCATGTTTTTATCTTATTTATAGTTGCTAATGGGTGTGGTGAAGTCGAGCTAATGGAGATGAGTGTTGGAGATGTGCGTATGGAGCGGTGCTGATCGGTGTGGGTTTCTGCAGAAAGGGGAACTACCGGCAGTCTAGGATGTGAAGTGCTTTTCAAAATATGTACATATAAACATTATATCTCGGGGAACACCTGGTACATCAATCAGAATCAGAATCAGCACATTTTATTGATACAGGAGGAGGAAATTTCTTTTTGTTGTAGTTGCACTGCTCCAGAAAAAAACGCAGAGAATGTGACGATGACAAGAATTTAACAATGGAGAACTAAAAAGAAATCACAATAAATACAGAATATATAATAATATATCAGTGGTTATGTACAGTTTTAGTGTCCTAGCTTCCATCCATCCCCCTCCTCAGTGTCACTCAGGGTGAGCAGATGGAGTCCAACAGCCAACATTTCATTGTAGTTCACGAAAATGGCAAGACCATGTTTCCTCTTACCACTCCTGGCTGGAACAATCTGGAAGCCCTCAATGGAAATGTAGTTATCTGGCATTTCCATGTTTAACCAATATCTCAATACTCTAAGACTGTGGACAAGTCCATCTTGTTAGCCAGTCAATGTCCATGAAAACTTTCGGGGACATCTCCTCTCCATACTCACTTGTTGTCTCCTCCGCTGATTCCTTTTCCTATATTCTGTTATTATTGAGTCGTGGCTTGCACATGTACGGTACGTAAGTGCAGGCACATTGTGGCACATGCACACTTATGTGCACCTACATGAACACGGGCATGTACCTGGTGTTGACAGAGGAAACTGATTGGGTCTGTTTCACAAAGCCGGTTTAGTGGAAACCTGGGTAAGTTAACCCTGAAATCAGGGAAAACCAGGGCTTGCGGTGTCACAAAGGGAGGTAACTTAACCCATAGTCAGAGGAGTAAACCTAGCCTGTGTCAGAACGTAAACCTCTTGGTTTGTTACCACAGTAACAGACTCTGAAGCTAGCCTGGTCTGAAGGAGGGGCCGTGTCACAAAGTAGGTGCAGTGGAAACCCAGAGTAAGTTAACCCTGAAATCACGGTTCTCGGTTTCACAAAGGGGGGTAACTTAACCCAGAGTTAGAGCAGTAACCCTGGCTTGTTTCACGTAGCGAGGTAAAGTGAACCTCTGGGTTTGTTACCGCAGTAACAGACTCTCTGAACATAACCTGGTCGGGAGCAAGTTTTATTCCACAAACCCAGGGTTTCTTTTGACTCCGCCCCCTTTCACCGCCGCTCGCGCGGCTTCATTTTCTGGTTCTGTCGGACGGAGAGTCTGACCGAAGTAAGGTTTAATAAATAACTCCGTATTTCAGAGGTATTTTAGAGGCGAACATGTTATGTCCGTTTGACGTGGAGCCCCTTGATGGAGTTTCCGCATTCATTCACAGAGAATTAAATATGATTGTATTGCGTTCAGATGTCCAGTCATATCCAGACAGTTCTCTTTATGATCGGTACCGATCATACTGATCATACAGATCAACACACACACACACACACACACACACACACACACACACACACACACACACTCACACACACACCTGATCCATCGTCACATCTGCAGCAGCGCTGCGTGTAGCGCTCCGTTTTTTTTTTCTTTTCATTTTTTATTGGCAAACGTTAATTTTCCTATATAATGTGGGAGATGCTCAGTGCGCCTCGCCTTTAAAATTTTACCCCCGTTCTTCTATTTCCCTGGAGAGAAACCCGTCAGGAGGAGTTCCACAGGATTGCAGGTGAATGATGTAGAAATCTGATTAATTTGAAAGTCTGTTCTCTTAATGATATTGTGCTGCAATCCCAGACATTAATTTCTTTCGGATGTCCCAATGTAATTTGCTGCCATAGATGGTACCCACATTCCCATCAAGGCTCCCTCACATAATGAAGGTGATGATGTGAAGAGGATGTCCATTCACAACAAATATATGCAGGTACAAGTACACTGACTACTGTTTCTACACGTTAAAGACTGCATCATAGATAAACTAACATCTGTCCAGATCATATGTGGTGCTGCAAACTACATTTTCCACCTTTATTTATATAGCGCCTAATCACTTCAGCAGACATTTCAAAGAGCTTTAACAGACAGAAACCCAACAGAACCCTCCAGAGCAAGCATAGCATATTGATGTGGAGATGGAGCGGTCCTGACTCACAGGTGTATAATGAGTCTCACCTGAGCAACAGACTAATGCAGTAACTAAAGATTAGCACAATAATTCACTTGTCTCCATCGTTTAATCCACTCTAATGAATCTACTTTCCATCACAGGAGTCTGATGGTTGTTTTCTGGGGGACAGGGGTTACCCATGCCCAACCGAGGCTGCTGACCCCTTACTAACCCAGGTCCCCAATAGAACTTCACATGGGTTCACCGCAGGACGAGAGCCCGGGTGGAGATGACCATAGGCCTGCTGAAAGGCCATTTCCAGTGTCAATGACACCTCAGGATGATTCCTGAGAGGACCTGTGATGCAGTCCTGTTCTTCATAGTAGTATTGCCACTATCAGAGGAGAACAGCACCCTACCCCACAAACTGAACACCCCGATGATGACCCCGTCCACCTGCCAGCTATCCAGGGTGACAGAGCAGTGACTCCATCTGCCAGAATCATTTCAGAGTGTGTGTAACTCACCATCACTACAGTGGCAATAAAAACATACAACATACATTTCATTTGGTCATCTTTATTACTTATAAATACAAAGTTATTTCGTAGATCATTTTAGTGGTGAACATTCTAATATTCAACATGATTCACTTGTGAACAACACCCACCTCTAACTTTGTATTTGTATGTTCACATCTGCCCTCCTAATCTGGAGGTCCAAAGAAACCATTTTTTATCTGTTGTATGTATTTCATTGAAAGCGAATTGGATAAACTTCTGTAACAAATAGCTGGAAATACATGAGGAGGACGTCAAAACATACAGTTGCATATGAATGCCACAGAAAGAACCGCTGGTGTTGACTGAGCGTCTATCTGTACATTGGATGTGACGGACTGTCCAGCCTGCTCTGTTAAAAAAAGATGAGAAAGTGTTGATCCTTCAGTGGAGGCTAAATGTCACTCTGAATTGCACCAGAATGTTAAGCAATAGGAACAATCGGTAATAGAAAATATTTTACCACCTTTCTTTTTTTCAATTTCCTGTTAATTTCTTTTTCTTTTTATCAATTATGTATTATTTGACTAAAACACACAGATAATTAAACATGGAATGCCTATAGATGAGAGCACATTTACGTGTGTGACAGGAGCATTCTGTTGGTGATAAAACAACTGAAAAGCCTAAAGTCCACTTATTATTCACTGTACAATGTCATTATGTTATAATGAGGAAGAGGATCCCTAACGAGATGATGCAGAAGTCTGACCTGTGTGAACGATGTTTTTAAACTTTGTTCTCAGCTGTTGACAAGTGCGCTTCTCCTCCGCTGGATTGCATCTAAGAAAATAATTTAATGAACTATTATTCAAGCTGTTTACCTCCGTAATTGTACCGTGAGTCCCACGGACTACGTTTAGACATACGCAGCAGTCTCAAGTCATCTCACTCTTCTTTACAGCTGCAATGCTGTTCCTCTTTTCATAACATGTCCTCTAAGTCTTCATACATGTAGATTACAATCTGCACTTCAACTGCGTGAAGTAAGGCGGAGCGCGTCTCGTCCGTCGTCATGGTGAATCGATGAATCGGGGCTCCACTGATGATGGCTTTTTTTCAAGTTGTCGTGTCTGTTAAACTGCGGGTCAATTTACTCTGGGTTAGGAAAACTAACCCTGAACCACGTTTGTGAAACCGAAATCCCTGGTTTTTCCAAGTTCAGGGTAAAGTAACCCAGAACCACAGGTTTACCTCAGGGTAGGTTAACCCTGCCTTCGTGAAATAGGCCCATTAACACTTAATGGCCACACCTGACAAACAGCGTGTTCTCAAGAAAGCTCATTTTAGCAACTTTATGACAGTTGAAATTCAGGACCACAGATCAATTTGGGGCACTACATTTCAAATAAAGTTTAGTTAGACATCTGGCAGCTGTGTGAAATTAATTAAAGATTATAATATGGAAGCTCTAATGGACTTATTGTTACTTAGTAAAAGTAACAATAAGTTGCGCATATATTAAGCTGCTGTCTAAGGTAATTTTGTTTCAGTTAGGCCCAATGTGAATATTTGCAACATGCAATATTTTCATACAGTAGTGCCAGCATCAATCAACAAACAGAATACTTCAAAGCTGGAGTGCTTTGCTATACAGTAATTTATTTCGAGAGCAGAGGTCTTTCTTCCCTTCCCTACCCGCTTCATTCACTGTCATGAGTCACAAGAGATCTTTCTATCTTTCAAAATTCTGAGTGATTTCCATCACCCAACAGTCTGTACCAAAAATATAATTTCTTTATTCTTCAAATTTGCATGGAATGACAGAATGTACTATTTCAATCTGCTACTAAATGATCTTGTGAGATGAAATCCTCTCACAAAGCTGCCTTAGACGCATACATTTAATTTAAATGTGTAACTGCCAATGAAAAAGCATTTATCCATCACACAGTCGACACCTTTAATATTCTATTATGCTGGTTCTGGAGCCCTGAATCAACGCCCACATCTCAAGTTCCCCCCTAGCAATTCAATAAAATCACCATTCAGTCTGAATATCAGGCTACTATTTTATTGCTACCACAGCCAAAATGTCAATGGTTAATTACTAATGCTTTCCGTACTGTGGCTCCCAAGGTCTGAGTTAATTGGATGTTTAGGCCAATGGAAATGGCTCTGCCTCAAGGGCAGTCACCCCCTGATACCTGGAATAAGCAACCTGACTTACATGAACCAGAACCCAAGGAAGAATAAATGGTCAAATTTGTATGTGCCAGGTAAGCGTATACAAAGAACTAATGGATTTGAACACTCAACACAAAACATCTTCCAAGGTTAGAGTGCAAACATATGGATTCATAGTAAACAGTATAAATGGTTAATGGGGCCTGGTATTGCAAAACACTGAAAAATTAGCATTTATAAAATAAATATTATTTTCCATGCATGCAATTGGAAATATGTTGATTTCCATGTCCAAAAAAAATAGTCAGAAAACCATTAACAGCCATATAATGTTATACTACAGTAGAGGAGAGGGAAGTAAAGTCTTTCCAGGGTGATATGTGTTTTATTTTTATCAACAAACGTCCAGTAACTCAGCTTCATCTCCTAAATAAGTGCAAATAAATGTTTTCTACTGCAACCCAATGGGTGCTAAGCTGGATGTGAGCTGGTTTAGTTGTATTTTTTGCCTTGTAATAAAATAAATGGGGGCGGCAGTGGCTCAGCAGTAGAGCAGATGTCTCGTAGACGGATCGCCCCAGCCATCGGCGGATTGAGTCCCGCTCCCGCCATGATGTCACCAGGAGAGTGAGCTGACAGTGAGAGGTGTCAGCTCACCTCCCAGCCACTGCTGAGGCGCCCTTGAGCAAGGCGCCATCCCCCCTACAAGCTGCTCAAATTGGGGCGCGTTCCGAAGCCGCTGCCTGTCACTCTGCCTCCCTGATGTGTGTAGTTTGATGTGATTGTACTAACTGCATGCTTACAGGCCCCCTTGTGTGCTGTGTTCAGGGGCCCAGTATACTTGTCCACTAACCGAGTGACTTTGTAATTTCCCCGTGCGGGGATCAATAAAGTATACTACTTCTTCTTTCAAAACAAAAAACTTCTTTCATCTTCTCCTGTGAGGAGCGCGTGAGGTGAGTAGAGACATTGCTGAGTGATTTTCAGTGTTTTTTATATTGTCACATTCTGTTTTTGTGTTTGCATTCTTTTTGTATTGTTAATTGTGTTTGTCTTGCGTGTTTAACGTCGTTTATTTTCAGGTTTTGTGTCTTTTTAGCCGACGAGGCGTGTGCCGGTTGGAGGCCACTCAGATGCCATCATGGCGGGTGGTGGGTTTGATTTCACAAAGCTGACAAGGGACCACGGGATTAGAGTGGTGTCTCATTTCAGCGTGGAGGAGGTAGCACTAGCGGTGGGTGAAGTTATCGGGTATAAGGAACTGAAGTCTGCCGGCCGGATGAACAGGGCAATCGTCATGTTCGTGGTGAAGGTAGAACAGGCAAAGCTACTGGTAGAACGTGGGATAAACGTTGGCGGACTGTTTGTACCCGTTATGCCATTGTCGCAGCCAGCGACTGCGATCACACTGTCGAACGTCCCCTGTTTCATCAGTGATAACTTCCTGGTTAGAGAACTCTCTCGACACGGAAAAGTTGTGTCGCCAGTTACCAGAATCACGACGGGTTGTAAGTCCCCGCAATTGGGGTATTTCGTGTGTTACCTCCAACAGGTATCCATAATCCCGAACAACAGGATGGAAGAATTTAACTACCGTTTTGTTGTTAGAGTGGACATCTATGACTACCCGTGGTACGCCACCTCCTCTCGGATGAAATGTTTTGGCTGTGGAGAGGAGGGACACATTGTTAGCGCCTGTCCGAGACGCGTCAGCGATGCTCCGGGTCCCGGCGACACGGCGGTTCCCACCGCCGCTCCGTGGCGTCCCATTCCGGCGCCGAAGCATCGGGGATGCGGAGCAGAGAGATGCTCCGAGGGGCAAGACTGAGAGTCAGATGCAGGTAGGAGCAGTGACAACCACTAATATCGTGAGGGGGCGGAGTGAGGGTGGGACAAGTGAGGATGGTGGCAGGGTGGCTGAGAGAGCAGGTGGAATGATGGATGAGAGTGGGGCGGCGCCCAGCGAGTTGGGTGACGCGACGGCTGTGGTGGGTGAGAATGGTGGGCTGACAGGTGAACAGGGGGAGATTGGAGAGGTAGTGAGTGAAATGGGTGAGAGTATGGAGGTGGTAGGTGAACTGGGTGAGAAAAGTACACTGGGTGAGACTAAGGTGGTGACAAGTGTAGTAGGTGACAATAGGAAGGGGCTGGTGATAAAAATGAGAATGTTGAGACAGGAAACCAGACAGGTACTGAAGATATCACAGATGAGCGTGAGTCTGAATGGATTCCTGCTTCTACCAGGCGGCACGGTAAGCGGAAGAATGTTTTAACTGTTTCTGCCGGACGTAAAGCTGGTCGACTAGAGAGCACACAGAGTGTTCAAGACAGTAGTGACAGTGATGGATGTATGTCTGATTGCAGTGACCTATCTCATACTCCAGTCACTGCCAGTCAACAGCACGATTTGTACCCTGAAAAAATGTTTAAATTGTTTTTCCAACAAAATAAAGGTATGAAAGGCCTGAATCTGGAAGTTTTTTCCTGATAAATTAATTTTTTATAATTCGTCAATACAACTTATTCAAAACAGAGCCACATCAGAACTCAGTGACCAAGAGATATACCGACTCAAAAAGAAAATGAGTAAAGTCCGTAAACAACTGAGGTTTCAAGTTTGATGGAGCTGTCTATATTTAATTACTTTAAGGTTCTTTTAACTTTTTCCCTTATCATGGATTATTTTAGAGTGGGGCATTAAACATAAATGGAGCCAGAGAAGAATGGAAAAGGGCACTAGTTTGTGACACAGCAAGGAGGAAAACTATTGATATTCTGTTTTTACAAGAAACACACAGTGATGAGAACAATGAGGTGGACTGGATGAAGGAGTGGGAAGGACAGGTGGTCCTGAGCCATAACACCACACTGAGTGGTGGAGTGGGCTTCCTGTTCTCTAGAACTTTTAACCCAACATCTCTAGAAATCGAGCATGTCGTAAAGGGGAGGTGTCTTTTAGCGAAGGCACATTTTGAACACCGCACCCTGATTTTTGTGAATATTTATGCTCGAACAAATGGTGCAGAGAGGAAGAGCTTTGTAGAAAAAATACAAGCTAGACTGGATTGCTGTGGCTCGGAAGACTTTTTACTCTTGGGTGGGCATTTTAACTGTACTGAGGATGGGATGTTAGACCGTAATCATGCAGAGCCTTACCCAGCATCCCAACACACTCTGAAACGGCTAGTCTCTTCTCATGGCCTAGTGGATGTGTGGAGGAGGATGCATCCAGACTGCTGACAGTACACTTGGTCCCACCTGACAGAAGGTAGGTTGAGTCCCGCTCCCGCCATGATGTCACCAGGAGAGTGAGCTGACAGTGGGAGGAGTCAGCTCACCTCCCAGCCACTGCCGAGGCGCCCTTGAGCAAGGCACCGTCCCCACCACAAGCTGCTCATTGGGGCGCGACCTCCGAGCGCGACCCGTCACTCTTCCTCCCCTGGACTAACTGCATGATTATAGGCCCCTAGTGTGCTGTGTTCACAACACTGTGTGTGATGTGCTGAAAACTAACAGAAATGCATGTACTGAGAGTGTAAAGAGAATTTCCCCTCTGGGGATCTATTAAGTTTGTATTATTATTATTATTATTATTATTATTATTATTATTATTATTATTATTATTATTATTATTATTATTATTTTACTGTTTTAAACACCATTTCAATGTTTTTAAAGACTGTAATATAATGCCAGCTGCTTTTACTGATCATTCTCTGGTTTTATGTCTAGTTGTGATGAGAAATATTTTACCTAGGAGTGCATACTGGCATTTTAATTCAACTTTAGCTTTAGACAGAGGCTTTAGAGAGATCTTCAGTTAGTTTTGGAGCACTTTTAGGCTTAGAAAAGCTGATTTTACCTCTCTTAGCCAGTGGTGGGACTATGGCAAAACAGAGATAAAACTCCTGTGCCAACAGTATACTCTGAACGTCACACGTGACACCTGCTGGTCTATGAAAGACCTGGAGGCTGAGATCGTGGAGTTAGAGACAAGCGCTTCCACAGGAAATCAGAGGTGTACTGAAATCCTCAAGTCCAAAATAATGGCTTTAGCTGACCTGTTGGATACTAAAGTACAGGGTGCACTGGTTCGATCCAGGGTGCAAAACGTCACCGAGATGAATGCTCCCTCTAGCTTCTTCTTTGGCCTGGAAAGGAAGCATGGACAGACCAACGTGATCCACTCCCTGCTGTCTGACACAGGACAGGAGCTGACAGAGCCCGGACAGATCAAAAGGCAAGCTGTGAGTATTATTCGTCTTTGTATGACAGTGAATACCGAGAAAACCAGCCACTGTTAGAGGAGTTCTGTGCAGAGCTACCTCAGGTCTCCACGGAGACAAATTCACAACTCGACCGGCCACTGGAGTTAGAGGAACTCCACACTGCCCTGCAGGACATGTACGGGCGACAATCTCCGGGTATCGATGGTCTGACGGTCGAATTTTATCAAGCCTTCTGGGACATTCTAGCACGTGATATGCTAGAAGTGTTTAACGATAGTCTGGCCTTAGGTTCCTTGCCACTGTCCTGCCAGAGGGCGGTCGTTGCCCTCCTGCCTAAAAACGGCAATCTGCAGGACATCAAGAACTGGCGCCCTGTGTCACTGCTCTGCACCGATTACAAGATTATGTCCAAGGCTTTGGCTACCAGGCTGAGGGAAGCTATGGAACAGGTCATCCACCGGGATCAAACCTACTATGTGCCCGGCAGGTCCATGGCAGACAATGTCTACCTAATTCAAGATGTTTTGGAGGTTTCCAGATCATTGGGTATAAATGCTGGTCTCGTTTCCTTAGATCAGGAAAAGGCATTTGACCGTGTTGAGCACAGCTTCCTCTGGACAACTATGGAGAAGTTTGGGTTGAGCACCGAGTTTATTGCCAAGATACAGATGTTGTACAGTGACGTTGACAGTATACTGAAGTTTAACGGCAGTTTGTGTGCGCCCTTCAGGGTGCATCAGGGCATCCGGCAGGGCTGTGCTCTGTCTGGGATGCTCTATGCGCTGTCTCTGGAACCCCTCCTCTGTAAAATCCGCAAAAGCATCGACGGTTTGATTTTACCTGGTGTTAGAGAGAGCATTCTTTTATCTCCCTTTGCTGATGATGTTGTTGTTCTTATCAAAAACCAAAGGGATGTTGATGTTTTGGTGGGTTTGAAAAACTCATTCAATGTTTTAACTGCTGCAAAAGTAAACTGGAACAAAAGTGAAGCCCTTGCTGTTGGTGAGTGGCATGGCAACCTCCCGGTTCTTCCTCAAAACTTGTGTTGGAAGACTGATGGTCTCAAATATCTCAGTGTGTACCTGGGAAATGTGACAACAACCAGCAAGAACTGGGAGGGCGTCATTGAAAAAATAGAAGGGAAACTTAAGAAATGGAAATGGTTGCTCCCCAGAATGTCGTACAGAGGTCGAGTTTTAGTGATAAACTAAAGGGGACAGGGCCTCATCCACCTGGCTAGTAGAACAGCCACGTTCAGATTACAGTTCATCCAGCGGTTTCTGACCAGACCAGCAGATCTGACGTGGATAGAGGTGGCCAGCTGCATATTCAAACGTGTGAGTAACTTGGACCTGGATGCAGCACTGTTTTTAGTGGACTCTAAGTTTCTAAATTTAAATGGTTTGCCTCCGTTTTATCATGGTGTTTTTAAGTAATGGGCCCTATTTATATTTATACAATTTCCTCCGGGAATACAATTTCCTCCGGGATTAATAAAGTAAGTATCTATCTATCTATCTATCTATCTATCTATCTATCTATCTATCTATCTATCTATCTATCTATCTATCTATCTATCTATCTATCTATCTATCTATCTATCTATCTATCTATCTATCTATCTATCTATCTATCTATCTATCTATCTATCTATTTTAAAGCAGCCCAGGAAAAAGCTCTGACTCTCTGTTCTGGTTACTGAAGGAACCACTAGTGCATGGAGCCAGGCTGGATGTCTGCAGTGGAGCCACACCTGGGCTGTCTGCAGCGCTTTGCAGAACCAGGACCATGACCCTCCAGCAGCTGGTGGACAACGTCGGGCCAGCGTTAGCGGATGCCCAGGCTGTGAGCTTCCTGCTGAACATCCAGTCCACCAGGGTGGCTCAGAGGGTGCTACAACTGTGGAAGCAAAGACTCTCCGGGAAGGAGAGAAGCCTCCTCCTGGACTATAGTACAGGGACTGTGCCGGACAGCAAAGATCCTCTCCTTGAGGTACACATCAGTCCCCTGTTTGGAGAACTGGAGGGTCCTCTCCTCTGAGATGAACGACAAATCCGCCTGCACATGGCCAACAAAAAAATACTGTACAAACAATGTGTAAAAGTAATCAACAAGAAAAACCTGTGTAACAGAGCGCCCACTACCTGGGCCAACAGGATGACGGGAAAGGGACCTGACCCACAGTGGAGACTTTTATATAAACCTCCCCTCAAGAAAAAAACAGCCGACCTCCAGTGGATGATTTTACACGGTGCCATCGGTTCCAAAGCTTTTATCTGTTTTTAACCCTGCGGTGTCCAGCCAGTGTCCCTTCTGTCCCTTTCGTGAAACAGTCTTTCATGCTTTCAGTGAGAGTGGGAGACTTGCAGTGCTCTTCACTCTTCTAACGAATATTTTTAATTTGTTCAGTGAAAATTTTAGTATCAGGAAATTCATCTACGGTGCTGGGTACAATAAATCGAATCAGAGAAAGTGGCAGCTTTTAAATTTTATTTCTGGAGAGGCAAAACTCGCAATTTATGTGACCAGGAAGAGGAGAATTGAAAACAATACTGTTCAAGATGCAGCTACTGTTTTTTGCTGTAACATCAGATGTCGCTTAAAACTAGAATTTGGTTTCTATAAAATGACAAAACACCTAAATAACTTTAGGAACATCTGGTGTCACAAAAATGTCCTATGCACTTTAGTTGATGATCAACTCACTTTTGCAAACTTCCTGATATAACGCACTAATTTTTAAATTGTATTTCCTTTCATTTATTGGTTTTTACTGTTTTTGAAGCACTTTAGTTCTTTCATCTCAGGAAAAATTGTAAAATTTTCTGAATGTGATTAAAGTGTTTTTGCAAAAAAAAATAAAAAATCTTCTTTTAAATACTCTCTAATTGAACATTCTTAGCGAAACCTTATTAGCAAATATACTGTATGGAAAAGATGTTAATTGGATTTGTTTTTTAGAGTAAACTGTATGCAATAACTTCCTCATCCATCCTAAAGAATATGGATCACTATTTGACAGGAGGTGAGGCATTGGCAGACTCACTCAGCATTCAGATACGTTTAAAGGAGTTTCTGAGGTAAACCTCAAACTGAATTATACATGCATATACTGTATATATATGCTACTTAAGTGACCAGATCAATATCCCAGAAGTTTGACTGATAGGTTGCAACACTCTGATTAAAAATTGTTCCTCTAATTTTTTTGAGCAGTTTGTGTGTGTGTGTGTGTGTGTGTGTGTGTGTGTGTGTGTGTGTGTGTGTGTGTGTGTGTGTGTGTGTGTGTGTGTGTGTGTGTGTGTGTGTGTGTGTGTGTGTGTGTGTGTGTGTGTGTGTGTGTGTCTAAATATATCTCCCCACCTATATATTTGAAAAAGCCCACTTGAAAACTTAACTCTGTCACGCTTCTGGCGTCTACCCGGATATTTGGGCCACTAGCAGAGTTAGCTCCGATCTTCACATTTATCCATGTCTCTCACTTACCGAGCCGTGTTGGCGTTATCAAACATAGCGGTTTATATTCTTTGATTGTGACGGACCTCACATTGTCGTGTGGTGAACCCCGATGCGTTATTCACTAGGACCAAACTTACAATGCCAGCGTCTACCCAGATGGCCCGACCGTAACGCCGAAGCAGCCTTCGTCTTGGCGTTCGTCCGTCCTACACGCGCAAAGCCGTTATGGCTTCGTGGGACACAGCGGTTTGTTTTCTTGTGACGGCGAAGAAAAAAAAGGAAACAAAGTCTGATATTATTGTTTTATTGTGGAATTTCCACGGGTTTTAGTATATCTCCCCACCTCTATATTTGAATAAGCTCACTTGAAAACCTCACCCTGTCACGCTTTAACTTCACCCACTACCTGTCAATCAAGCGCCCAACCAATCATGGCGCATCTGCCAGAAGTAATCACATGAACAATATGGCTAAGGCATCGGGCAGCGCGGCTTTTTGTTGGGGTTACGCCTTCCATCCACACGACAACGCAGATATCCGTGACGAAAAAGCCGGCCAAAGAGAAGTTTTTTGAAAACGCCAGGTAAGCGTTGTCGTGTGGACACCGTAACCGAAACTGGGGCATCTCCCTGCGACAAAAACCGCTGTGACGTTAGTGTGTGTGACCCGTGTCTACATGTACACACAGAATGGATGGAGTTAAAAACGACTATTTTAGATTTATAACAGCTCCACGTTGAAGACACGTTAATAAACATGCTTGACAGTTGGGTATTTGTCTCTTTCTTTATGAGTCATAAAGTTTATATATTTATTCATTCATTCACGTTCCTTGCCGACCCCAGTTCCGGGGTCAGACTGGAATGCGCTGCCTGCTGGTGGGACAACTCTGTGAGGAACGGTATACTGTACTGGTCCCATTCTCGTTGTCGTTCTGCTTATAAACATGTTGATCAACACACTTATGCGTCTACGTGTGGACATGTCCTGATTCAAGGACACACACACACACACACACACACACACACACACACACACACACACACACATACACACACACACACACATAGTGTACTGCCATCACTAAAATATTCATGTTTTGCATACTTATTTTGCTGACAGCTTTATTCATAAGCTTTCTGCAAAATGCCACACATTTCAAACTCATGCCAACTGATATTTCAGCATCCAGTAGACGTCGTACTAGAGCAAATTAAGCCTCATGAAGTTTCAAACTGCGGTAAACTGATTGGGATGAAAAGCTTGAATTCTTCATGAGGCTTCATCTGCCCATGACTAACTATACATGGCCTTCCAAGGTACTATATATATATATATATATATATATATATATATATATATATATATATATATATATATATATATATATATATACTGTAAAAAAAAAAGTCCGTCTCACCCTTGTTGGGTGGCATCTGTGTGTCATCCTCAAGCTCGGGTCCTCTACCAGAGGCCTGGGAGTCTGAGGGTTCTGCGCAGTATCTTAGCTGTTCCTAGGACTGTGCTCTTCTGGACTGAAGCTTCAGATGTTGTTCCAGGAATCTGCTGGAGTCACTCTTCCAGTTTGGGGGTCACTGCCCCAAGTGCTCCTACTACCACGGGGACCACATTAACCTTGACCTTCCACATCTGTTCCAGCTGTTCTTTCAACCCTTGATACTTCTCAATCTTTTCGTGTTCCTTCTTCCTGATGTTGGCGTCAGCTGGAATCGCCACATCTATCACCACTGCTCTCTTCTGCTCTTTGTCCATCACCACTATGTCCGGTTTGTTAGCCAGTAGCTGTTTGTTGGTCTGGAAGCAAAATAGCAGGCCTCTCTGTGTGGATTCTAAGCCGACATCCACCAAACTCAATGCAGTTGTACAGTATGACACTCCATGCCATCATTCACTTAGTCTCAAGAAGCTTTGGTTTCACACAACTTTGGTGAAGTTGTGCCAGACAGGAACCTCTGGTGCTTCACACAACTCACTTATTTGGATTATGTCAAATTTGAACGTTATACATAATTAAGCTTGGCTGCTTACAGTGGAGCTAGCCGTCAGCTGTCTATAGCTGTCAGTATCCAGCATTCATTTGGCTCAACTCAGCTCCAACAGTCTACCTCATTTACAATTTTTAAGAGATAAGTTATGCCGGTGCTACAATTCAAAACCTATGGAGGATATTAATGTTTTATATAGTCTGTTGTTTCAACCTATTAAGACCTGCTCTGTATTTGAAGCCACTCAAGCTCTTCAAAAGTCTATTATGTGGAAGTATCTGTTCTCAAGCCATTGGTATATGCAATTACATTTTTTATAATATCAAGTAGTGTTACGGTCAAACATTATTCATGATTAAAAAAAATCAAAATTTTGCTCAACTTGTTACATAAAAGATGTGTTAAGAAGGGGGCGGCAGTGGCTCAGTGGTAGAGTGGGCGGTAAAGCGGGTCGTCCAATGCTCCAAGATTGGCGGCTCAATTCCCACTCCTGCCCAAAAACGCCGTCACCTGGAGTGTGAGCTGATAGTGGGAGGTGTCAGCTCACCTCCAGAGCACTGCCGAGGCGCCCTTGAGCAAGACACCATCTCCCTACAAGTTGCTCATGTAGGCGCCCCACAGAGGAGTTGCCCACCACTCTACCTCCCATTACATGCTTACAGGCCCCCTTGTGTGTGATTATAGGTATAACAGGGTCCTGTACACACTAATATGCATACGTTTGATTGATTGATAACTAACATGCTAAAGTATGCGTTCTTAATTTGTACGTTAGTGTTGGTGAACTTGTTACTTCAAGTAAGCTCTTCACGTACTTATTTGGGGATGATTTGGGGATGGTATTTTATATGTTTCTTTCCTTCCTCACACTCCAGTGTTGACATCTCGGAATTCATCACCAGATCTGAGGACATGAAGCACCTTTTAAATAGTACAATACACATCAGAGTGATCTGATTTTAAGCCAGACCTTTCTCAAGGTTGCTTCATCCCACAACAAGAAATTTAGTGGTTTGACTTACAAACACCCACTGGTCATGATATCTGCTTGTATTTTTACTGTCACCACTGTATAACACTAAGCAGGTGAATTTAAGGGAGGTCAGAATGAATAGGACACTCAGTGCCTGTTAGTGTCAGTTATGAATTATCTAATAGCAGCTGTGGCACACAATGAGCATCTAACCTATTACAAGCCTAATGGAAAACAGATCCCTGTCCTGTCGTATGGCTTTGGAGCCCAGTCTCATTTCCGGAGTGTCAAATACTCCTGTCATCCCTCAGCATCCCTTCCAAATGTAGAAAAGTACCCTTGTGCACCTGAATGCATTGGCTTAATGTACCTCAGATGGAAACATGTCCATGTTAATATGAAAAGCAACTGCACAATAAAAAGTATTATACAGGGCATAAGTACGAGTTGGATGAAAAGGAATGTGCTTTTCCAAATCTTCGTCCTGATTCAAGCCATTTATGGGATGCTTTAGCCCATTTATTTTGTCGCACTAGTACAGTTCCCACTGAAATACGACTGCTCCGAATTGGATGCTTCTTCAAAACGCAAACAGGCAACCTGTGTAACACTCAAATCTGACTGTGAAGGATTAACAAAATAACCAGAGCTGTTGAGAGACAGAAATAAAAGCCTCTCAAAAATTTAAATACTTAACATGAAATCAAGGTAAGAGAGTTTGAAGTTAATTGGTTATATATGTATATGTATATGTGGAGTGTAAAAAGTAAATTTCCCGTCAGCGGATTAATAAAGTGGATCTCCTTCTTCTTCTTGAAATTGAAATCAATTTGGCTTAAATAAATTACAGTAAATAATTTATTTTACCGAAAGAAGATGCTGTTCAAAATCACAGTGAACTGACCAGCAGAACAATTTAAATTCCAGATGTACGTTTGCTTGTGTGACATCACCAGAGTTGTTTTCTATATATTGTATTTGAATAAAATATTCTTACAACAAATGAAAGCAAAGTCTTCAACTTTAAGGAACAATTTAACATAATCAGTGCAACATTACAGGAAGAAAGTGACTAGCAGGCTATTAGTTCACTAGTAATAAATGAATGAAATGAATGTACTGTCTCTGAAGTCAGGTTTTGATATTATTATAAGATAGCATCTACTGATACAACAATGTAGCCACAAGAGGACACAAGCCAGTGTCTTATTGTGCCGGTCCCAAGCCCGGATAAATACAGAGGGTTGCATCAGGAAGGGCATCAGACGTAAAACTTTTGCCAAATCAAAGATGTGAATCAAAAACTATGTCTTCCATACAAGATCGGCCAAGGCCCGGGTTAACAACGACCGCTATCAGCGCTGCTGACCAACAGGGTGCCGGTGGAAATTAGACTACTGTTGGTCAAAGAAGGAGAGGAGGAAAGTGTGTTCGCACGAAGAGAGAGAAGAGGAGCGCCAAGAGTATAGGACTGAGAGTAAGGACATTGAATGTTGGAACTATGACAGGAAAAGGTAGAGAGTTGGTTGACATGATGCAGAGGAGAAAGGTAGACATGCTGTGTGTCCAGGAGATTAGGTGGAAAGGTAGCATGTCTAGATGTTTAGGAGCAGGGTTCAAGTTGTTCTATCATGGTGTAGATGGGAAGAAAAATGGAGTAAGAGTTATCTATGGTGGAGGATGGCGGCGCGTGCACACGCAGCGGCTCTTCTGTCTCCCGATACAGCGGTTTTTTCGTGTTTTTTGTGTCTTGTCTCTCCGTGTGTTTGTCCATCTTTGTCATGTCCATCTTCGTCATGTCTACTTACCCCAAGGTGCTCATATTCCCGTGAGTTTCTGCTCAACATGCGCAGAACAACTTTATTGGTCTTAGACCCAGCTGACGCGGAAGTGCTGCGCGAGTGCGGTCTGCTCCGGAGACCTGCTCAACCACCGACCCCCACTCCTGTTCTCTGGCCGCAGTGGAAGCGCCACAAGCGGAACATGCGAAAGCAGAAGCGGGGCAAACGCGGAAGCATCCGGGCTAGGCTAGCGGCTAGCTCTCACCGGCCGGCTATCCCGACTATCAAACTCGACAACGTGCGCTCGCTGGACAATAAACTGGACTACATCCGCCTGCTCCGATCATCAGCTAAGTCTGTGGATGAGTGTTGTGTCTTCGTATTTGTGGAAACATGGCTCACCTACTGCATCCCGGACTGTGCCATTCTGCTGGACTGGCAAACGTGCTACCGGGCTGAGAGAGCGCTCGTCAAGGGGGTGAAGACCCACGGCAGGGGACTCTGTGTTTACATCAGGGATGCTTGGTGCCGCGACGCTGCTGTGGTTTGCTCACACTGCTCTCCTCTGGTGGAGCTTATGATCATCAGATGCCGGCCATTCTACCTGCCCAGGGAGTTTTCTGCCATATTGCTGGTGGCAGTATACATCCCTCCCACCTCCAGCAACAACAGGAGTGAGGCACTGAATGAACTCTACCATCACATCAGTGAGCAGCAGACAGCCCACCCAGATGCCTTCCTCATTCTGGCGGGGGACTTTAACCACGCAAACCCCAAGAGTGTTTTCCAAAATTACATAGACATATCAACTTTGCCACCAGAGGAGCTAACATCCTGGACAATGTCTACACGACACATAAAGGTGCCTACAAGGCCCGCGCCCTCCCCCACCTTGGGGCGTCAGACCACACCACTGTTATGCTAACGCCCGCATACAGACCGCTCGTAAGAGTCGTTAAACCTGTGAAAAGGCAGATACGGGTGTGGCCTGATGGGTCGTCAGAGGCACTCCACGACTGCTTTTCAACCACAGACTGGAGCGTATTCAAAGACGCAGCCACCCACAACAACACCACAGACCTCCAAGAGTAAACGGAGATCATCACTGCATACATGAGGAAATGCATGGATGATGTCACGGTCACCAGAACGATCTCTGTTCGAGCCAACCAGAAGCCTTGGCTGACAGGTGAAGTCCACCGGCTCCTGAAGGCGTGGAACACGGCTTTCAGAGCTGGGGACGAGATAGGCCTAAGGACAGCTAGGGCCAACCTGTCACGAGGCATCCGACTGGCCAAGAGACAGTACTCCAGGAGGATCACCACCCACTTCAGCGACAGCAGAGACACCAGGAACCTGTGGCGAGGGATTCAGTCCATTACGGACTACAAGCCCCTTCCACAGTCCTGTGACAGCTCCACCACTCTGCTGAATCAGCTGAATGACATTTTTGTGTGCTTTGAGGCAGACAACGGCATCCCGGCACAGAAGGCTCAACCCCTTCCTGGCGACCAGGTGTTGACGCTTTCTCCGGACAGCGCGAGGCAGGTCCTCAGAAGGACCAACGCACGGAAAGCCCCAGGTCCTGACAACATTCCTGGTCGTGTCCTGAGAGACTGTGCTGATGAGCTCACAGATGTCTTCACAGACATCTTCGACATTTCCCTGAGCCAGGCTGTTGTCCCCACCTGCCTCAAAGCCACCACCATCATCCCAGTCCCAAAGAAGTCGCCCCCATCCGGCTTCAACGACTACCACCCAGTTGCACTCACTCCCACCCTCATGAAGTGCTTCGAGCGGCTAGTCATGCAGCACATCAAGTCTGCCCTCCCTTCAACCCTGGACCCCTTTCAGTTTGCTTACTGGTCCAACCGCTCGACTGATGACGCCATCTCCACTGCACTACACTCAACCCTCACCCACCTGGAGACCAAAGACTTGAACTTCAGAATGCTGTTCATCGACTTCAGCTCAGCATTCAACACAATCATCCCCCAGCAGCTCATCTATAAACTGGACCAGCTTGGACTCAACACCTCCATATGCAACTGGCTGCTGGACTTCCTGACAGGGAGACCACAGGCAGTTCAAGTTGGTAACAACACCTCCATCACCATCACGCTGAACACGGGAGCCCCCCAAAGATGTGTTCTGAGCCCCCTCCTCTTCACTCTGTTGACCCATGACTGCACACCCACTTTCAGCTCCAACCTCTTCGTCAAGTTTGCAGACAACACAACTGTAGTGAGTCTCATCAACAACAACGATGAGACAGCCTACAGGAATGAGGTGGGCCTCCTGGCTATGTGGTGCAAGGACAACAATCTCCATCTGAATGTGGAGAAGACGAAGGAGATTGTTGTGGACTTCAGGAGAACATGCACCCATCATGCTCCACTAACTATCAACAGTGCTGCAGTGGAAAGGGTCAGCAGCACCAAGTTCCTGGGTGTGCACATCTCCAAGGACCTGTCCTGGGACCGCAACACCGCATCGCTGGCCAAAAAAGCCCAACAACGCCTCTACTTCCTCCGCAAACTGAGGAGAGCAAGAGCCCCACGCCCCATCATGCTGACTTTCTACAGAGGCACCATCAAGAGCATCTTAACCAGCTGCATCACAGGGTGATACTGCGCATGCACCGTTGCCTGCTGCAAGACCCTGCAGCGCATTGTGAGAGCAGCTGAAAACATCACTGGTGTCTCTCTCCCTTCCCTTACAGACATTTATAACACCCGCCTCACCCGCAAAGCCATCAGCATCGCAGTTGATCCCATCCACCCCTCTCACAGCCTTTTCAGCCTGCTGCCATCAGGTAGGAGACTGCAGAGTCTGCGGGCCAGAACCAGCAGGCTCAAGGACAGTTTCTTTCATCAGGCGGTCAGGAAGCTCAACTCCCTCCCTACTCTGCCCCCTGCCATAGCCTTGAACTCTACCCTCATACTGCCCTGCCCTCCCCCCAGCACCTGCCTACTTATCTTTCCTTCCCCCTGTCAACTCAGGGACTGCACACATGTCACTTCCCCTATGAGATTAGAGTGTATAGAGATGTTAACCATCCCTTGTGGATTGTTTTAGGAATGTCCTGGAGGTAAAAAGAGTATAGAGTGATGAGTCTGAAGCTAGAAATAGAAGGTGTGATGTTCAATGTTGTTAGTGGGTATGCTCCACAGGTAGGATGTGAGCTGGAGGAGAAGGAGAAATTCTGGCTGGACTTCATGAAGTGATGCAGAGCATACCTAGAAGTGAGAGAGTTGTCATTGGTTCAGACTTCAGTGGACATGTTGGTGCAGGTAACAGAGGTGATGAGGAGGTGATGGGCAGGTTTGGTATCCAGGAGGGGAATGCAGAAGGACAGATGGTAGTTGACTTTGCAAGAAGGATGGAAATGGCTATAGTGAATATTTTCTTCCAGAAGAGGTAGGAACATAGGGTGACCTATAAGAGTGGTGGTAGGAGCACACAGGTAGACTACATTTTGTGTAGACGGTGTAATCTAAAGAAGATCAGTGACTGCAAAGTAGTGGTAGTCGAGAGTGTCGCCAAACAGCATAGGATGGTGGTGTGCAGGATGACTCTGGTGGTGAGGAAGATGAAGAGGGCAAAGGCAGAGCAGAAGACAAAATGATGGAAGCTAAAAAAGGAAGAGTATTGCATGAGTTTTAGGAAGGAGTTAAGACAGGCTCTGGGTGGCAAGGAGGTGCTTCCAGATGACTGGACAACTACAGCTAATGTGATCAGGGAGACAGGTAGGAGAGTACTTGGTGTGTCATTTGGAAGGAAAGTAGATAAGGAGACTTGGTGGTGGAATGAGGAGGTACAGGAGTGTATACAGAGAAAGAGGTTAGCTAAGAAGAAGTGGGACACTGAGAAGACTGAGGAGAGTAGACAGGAGTACAGGGAGATGCAGCGTAAGATGAAGGTAGAGGTAGCAAAGGCCAAACAACAAACAAGAAGCTTATAATGACTTGTATGCTAGGTTGGACAGTAAGGAGGGAGAGACTGATCTATACCGGTTGGCAAGATAGAGAGACAGAGATGGGAAGGACGTGCAACAAGTTAGGGTGATTAAGGATAGGGACGGAAGCCTATTGACAAGTGCCAGTAGTGTGATGGGAAGATGGAAAGAGTACTTTGAAGAGTTGATGACATGGAAATTGAGAGAGGAAAAAGACTAGATGAGTGACTGTTGTGGACTAGGATGTAGCAAAGATTACTCATGATAAAGTAAGGAGGGCACTGAAGAGGATGAAGAGTGGAAAGGCAGTCGGTCCTGATGATATACCTGTAGAGGTTTGGAGGTGTCTAGGAGAGGTGGCAGTAGAGTTTCTGACTGGGTTGTTCAACAGGATCTTAGATAGTGAGAAGATCCCTGAGGAATGGAGGAGAAGTGTGCTGGTGCCCATTTTTAAGAACAAGGGAGATGCGCAGAGTTGTGGCAACTACGGAAGAATAAAGCTAATGAGCCATGCAATGAAGTTATGGGAAAGAGTAGTGGAAGCTAGACTAAGGGCAGAAGTGAACATTTGTGAGCAGCAGTATGGTTTCATGCCAAAAAAGAGTACTACAGATCGGTATTTTCTTTAAGGATGTTGATAGAGAAGTACAGAGAAGGACAAACAGAGCTGCATTGTGTTTTTGTAGGTCTGGAGAAAGCTTATGACAGGGTGCCCAGAGAGGAACTGTGGTATTGTATTAGGAAGTCTGGAGTGCCAGAGAAGTATGTTAGAGCGGTGCAGGACATGTATGAGGACTGTAAGACAGTGGTGAGGTGTGCTGTTGGTGTGACAGAGGAGTTCAAGGTGGAGGTGGGACTGCATCAGGGATCAGCTCTGAGCCCCTTCTTGTTCGCTATGATGATGGACAGGCTGATAGACGAGGTTAGACAGGAATCTCCATGGACTATGATGTTTGCAGATGACATTGTGATCTGCAGTGAGAGCAGGGAAGAGGTGGAGGAGAAGCTAGAGAGGTGGAGGTTTGTCCTGGAAAGGAGAGGGATGAAGGTTAGCCGCAGTAAGACAGAGTACATGTGTGTGAATGAGAGGGACCCAAGTGGAAGTGTGAGGTTACAGGGAGAAGAGATGAAGAAGGTGGAGGATTTGAAGTACTTAGGCTCAACAGTCCAGAGCAATGGAGAGTCTGGAAAAGAGGTGAAGAAGCGTGTACATGCAGGATGGAATGGGTGGAGGAAAGTGTCAGGTGTGATGTGTGATAGAAGAGTTTCGGCTAAAATGAAAGGAAAGGTGTACAAAACTGTGGTGAGACCAGCGATGTTGTTTGGTCTAGAGACAGTGTCACTGAGGAAATGACAGGAGACAGAGCTGGAGGTAGCAGAGATGAAGATGCTGAGGTTCTCTTTGGGAGTGACCAGGAAGGATAGGATCAGGAATGAGTACATCAGAGGGACAGCACATGTTAGAGGTTTTGGAGGTAAAGTCAGAGAGGCCAGACTGAGATGGTTTGGACATGTCCAGAGGAGAGACAGTGAATATATTGGTAGAAGGAGGCTGAGTTTTGAAGTGCCAGGCAGGAGGCCTAGAGGAAGACCAAAGAGGAGGTTTATGGATGTAATGAGGGAGGACATGAAGGTAGTTGGTGTGAGAGAAGAGGGTGCAAAGGACAGGGTTAGATGGAGGCAATTGATTCCCTGTGGCGACCCCTGACGGGAAAAGCCGAAGAGGTAAAGAAGAAGAAGAATGTATTGATACAAGACATATGATGCATGGTTTCATGATGGGGTTTTTCCGTTATGTTTATGAATACATATTTCCCCTCAAATTAAAAAAGTTTATAAACATTGTATGAACTGACATTAGCATAGCTACTTCAATGTACAGTATTTTTTTTAATTATACAGTGTATATAAATTTACATTTTCATATTAATAAAATAATCATATTATTTCATTTTTATTTCGGTTATGGGTTTGTAATATGACTACCAATTTATGTCATTATAAATAAATTGTTGCTCATCGATGTTTTCTCTTGTAGACAAGACCACCGTAATCATTTTTAATCATGTTTACAGCGAGGCAGGGTATGCTCCGGGTACGTCGACAGTGTATCCAGAGCCACACATAAGACAAACAACCACTCACACTTTAGACTGATCTGTTCACTCAAATTGTATGTTTGTGGAGGTAAGAGGATGCTGGAGAACCTGGAGAGAACTCACACTGGGAGAGCGTACAAGCTCTGCACAGAAAGGACTCAAACCTGTAACCTTTTCACTGTGAGGCGACAGCGCTACCCACTCCGCCACTACGTTGCCCTATTGTTACTGATGTTTGTCATTAAATTGAATTGCATTTTGTTTGCTTTGTGATTTTTTTAATGTACTTTAACCACAGGAGACACAGATACATTTAGTTGCAGCATTTAAAATGTCCAATGGCTCAGTTGGAGGGACTTGCTCTGAAAGCAGAGAAACCTCATTAAACCTAACATCCTTTTTAGTCTTGAGCACAGACCCACTGGGGTTCAACCCTGACAAACACAATCACAGTTTGGCCGAGGAGGATAACGTCAGCATGGCTCGACCCCTGTTGTGTGGATGTATTCAAAACAACATAACAGTTTGACCTGACACAGTTATAGTGAACCGTCCCAGGTCTGTGGATAAACCCTGATGGTTGGAGCTTGTATTTGTAGACAAAATATGTGTATAAAGCCCATCAATCTGTTCTATTTCAAAGTCTTCTGGATGCAGGATGCAACTATAAGAAGTTAACTCAATCAACTCAATCAGTATCACAAAATCCATTACATGTTAATTAATTGCTCTAAAAAGCCTTTTTGCAATTGCCTTCAACTTTTAGGGTGACATCACACTATCAGATCATGATTACCAGACACTTGTGTTGAAGCAGTAATTAGTCAATGCTTAATTATTTGTAACCACTGATATTAATGCTGCATTAGAGCAACTACTTGTCACACATTGGCAATAAATAAATAAAATAAAAATCTAACTCTTCAAATATTCATTTTCAACCATTTTGTCCTGTATAGAGGCTGGAGGCCATCCCAGTGGACATTGAACATGAGCCGGGATGCACCAGTTTATTACTGTGCTAAACATAGACAAATAACCAAGCACAAAACACATTCATGCCTGTGGCCAAGTTAGACACCATGAACCTGATTTTCACTCACAGGAAACTAGTTTACTTGATCTTTGACCTGGAATGGAATGCCATTTAGAATTATTTTGTATTTTTTTTCTTCTTTGTAAAGTAAAATGTTGATTGCTATAAATCTAAAACTTCAGATTCCTACTTAATCAAAACATTTAAAAATTATTTATCGAATATTTCATTTATATTTTGTCACACTTTTAGACATTAACACACACAAATGTTAATTAAATTGGTTTGTTTCCTTAGCTCAGGAAAGCCTTTACAAAATGCACATATAACAACCAGTCATTACTAACATGACTTACTACAGATGAATTAAATTATGAATCCAGTGCCTGCCCTTCTTCTATTCCAAATAGCAGCTGTATCTTTGGTCGCGTGTTATAACTCACAAAGAATTAAATTAAGATTCATTAATCCAAGTTTGGTTGGGAATATCTCTGGTTGAATTTAGACTTTCACAGTCACCTGTTCAAAATTTGTTGAGAGTTGAATCCAGTCAAACTCTTCTAACTCCACTGAAACTGATGAACGGATTTCAAACAAACTGATCATTAATGGTCATTAATGGCCATTATCATTTCAAATCAGTTAAATAACTCATGGTTTTGAATCTGATTCACAGTAAATAAATTGTGTATTGAACATGATGCACATTACAGTATTATGTTTCATTTCCACAAAATGCTTTTGGTCCTTTTTTTTTAATGGTTCATGTGGATAATTTGGTGTGAAATGATGTGCCACTGTATGAAACTCTATAGTGCATTAACACTCAATTAAGTTCTCATCATACCCCTGTCCTATTTATGGATCTGCTGTCTCCTGTAACACACTGACACATGACATGGCGCCAAAGCCTCATCAAGAAGGCAGGGAAGCCACATTTCAACTGGCTGAACAGAACCCGAGCTCTGTAATCTAATGGGGCCTTGCATGGGGAAGAGTGACAACAGATCGATGTCTGTGATTAATTAACTTCTAATGAGTTCATCTGAGCATTAAGTGACCCACAAAGTTGAACATGTCCCTTATTCTCCCATCTCTGTAGCCTCTCACCCCACAGCCTCCTCTCCTGCATTTGACCCTTTCTACTTTAGCTAAAAGATTAGTTCCCAATTGTAGGTCAGTGGCTTACACAATGCATGACCCTCATTAAATATTCTTATCATTGCACATCAATGACAAGCAGCACAATGAAGATTTAATGCTTGTGAGGTGAGTAAGTTGTGGCAAAGTCAGGTTCCTACATATGATTTCCCCTGAAGCTATTAAGAACCTTCACAGAGTAGGAGTGAAAGTTGGGATTGGAGAAGCAATGGAGATGAATGATCATGTGAATAGAGAAGTGGGTTGGGAGACCAAAGCTCTCGTTGAAGCTTGGTCTGCTGTTTTCTCTCCGCATTTCTCTCAGGGCTGAGCGCACTGTTATTTGTCTCACAGTGAAATTAGTAATTCTGCCACCATCCATCATTGGTTGACCTGCTATTGATCCCCACTGCACCTTCTCTTTTCAACTAAATTATATCAAGAAAAAGAACAGCCAATGTCTGTGATTCACATTATTGCCAGCCTCATCAAGAATCAAAGTACGAAAAACAAAACATGAATTTTTCTGTGTGTATAATTTTAGTGACAAGAGTCAAACAAGAGCTTACAGTTGTTGTTTTGAAGGTGACAAGCATGGGAAAGGTTTAAACCAATATCCAAGCTGATGCAGGGGAAATTTCAGCTACCATGGCTTATTATACAGCAGTGACAGCTCAGTGACAAATGCTGTGTGTTGCTGCCTTGCCCCTAAGAATATACAGGATTGAGCATGCTGATATAAGCATCAACTTTCAAAAATTTCAGAGGTGAAGTACATGCCCTCTGAAGTAGCGGGGTTATACACAACATTCTGTATCTAAATATAAACTTTCAATTGCAACTACAGCTATCAAAACTATACTGCAGTGCACCAAACTGAGGTCAAGAACTGTTTTTTTTTGTCTAGACTTTCCATTACACAGTCAATAACAAAGACAGGCACTGCACTCACGATTAGCTTGCTATTGATCACTTATGCCCCATGACTACCAAAAAACAGTACACAGAGGTCATTTGTCACCACATATTCAAAAGTGTCCCTCATAATAGTATGAATACAATAGGATTTGCAGTTGGGAGTTAGATTACGAGCTTAGTGGCTGCAGTCAGTGCATGATATGAATACTGACATGATATGGGGAGACTGTTAAAGGATGGCGTGTGCGGGATAAAGCGACAGGCTGCACAGAATACAGAGGGAAATGTCACTGTGACACAGAAGCACATTAGAACAGCATTAATTACAAGACAGCTTTCTAATTGCAGAAAGAGAGAGGGATTGTGGGAGCATATTGGTAATAGCTGGCCAGTGCTTCCAAAACCTGCAAAGAACCGGATTAGAGAAACTGAGATTACCATCGGGAAAGTACTGTTTATCAGGATAAGAGGTTAAAACCTAGTAGTGCATGACAGGCAGCTTATGCATTAAGTGTGTGTGTGTGTGTGTGTGTGTGTGTGTGTGTGTGTGTGTGTGTGTGTGTGTGTGTGTGTGTGTGTGTTGCACATGTGTGTGAGTTTGTGTCGTGCAAAGTGGCAGAATGGGATGGTAAGGTTCATGTGTTTAATCCCCTTAGGGGCAGATCAACACCAGGGCGAAGCGCTGAGGTACATGGCCCTTTACACAGAGACCACTGTTTCGAGTCTGACCAACAGACTTCACTCACATTTTTTCCGTTTTACAAATCCCTAATCCCTAACCCCAGAAGTGGGACACTTTAGCAGAATTCTCCACCATATAATCACAGTACAGCAAATAGTAATCCCACAGGCTCCATGTTCTCTCAAGTGTAGTGTGCATGTTGAGTAAAGATGATGCTTGTTACACAACTCATAAACCCTGATGAAAAGATGGTACATACTCACTTGGCCTCTTTTTTTCTGGCTCTCACACCCTCTGACAGTCTGCTGTCTAACATGACAACAAGAACTTTTTTCCTGATCTCCCTCTTAATCCGTCCATTCCCTCTCGCCGTTCGGATGCCATATGGATTCTTTCATGTTCATTAGAAAGCAGTGTTGTCGTAGGGCATTTTGTTTTCTCCAAATGTCTAAGCACTGTTGTAGCCTCAGGCACCAAGAAGAGACCTGAGAGGCCCGAGGTTTGCCTTTCAATCTATCACATTTCCCCCGCAGCCATGAAGAGACATACTCGCCATATCAAGCCCACCAAGGCACATCAAAAGTATTGACCCCATAAAAATACTGTGAAAAAAGTGAATTTTAGCCACAGGGAAAAATCTGATGTGACATTTATCAATAAGAGAAGTTGATCAAGATTCTGCTCCAATATATAAGTAGCTGATCACATTGGATTCACATTTCATTTCTGCAGATGGAGCCCTCTGAAACCTATGCTGGACCCTTATTTATTCACATAGTCGTTGAAAAGATATTTTTCTTATCATATTAACAAATTCCAATGACAATGTGACCTTTCAGCACTGCCTGGCAAAATGGGGCTAAATTATTGGTCTTTCAAATGTAGAAGTTCGCAGAAACCCAGGTGTCTCTGAGTATTGCTTATTAAGTGGGCACCTCTTCATTGTATTAAACTCTCTTTTTCAGGTCTCCATCATCAGATACCAACAGATGAATAAACAGGATGGCTTAAAACAGTTTGAGGATAAACAATATTATCTGCATGTGCAATTTATTAACTTCTGCTCAGGTGTAATGCAACAACTGGACAATTAAGGCTTTATGTCGCTCTGATATGACAAATATCCCCAGGGTACAACAGATGAGACTTTGCTGAATTTCCAGAGAGGATGAAATAGTTTGTCAAGCTGCACGGTCTGCACTCAAAAGATGTATGTCAATTTGTATTCAATGCCAATATTTGATATTGTTATATGAAAGTGTAATTGTCATGTGAGAAATGGATTAGGTGTAAAAGTGTCAGCTTGACATTTTGAAGTTCAATCTATCACATGCTAATCAACATAGAGCATCAAATTTATGCCTCTGTGAAGGTTGGCTCGACCTCATCTCAAAATCCCACAACTCAACACCACATTTCTGATCATTCATTCCAGAGGCAGTGCTGGGCGTTTGGACAACAACTTGCTGTAAACCTTACTAATAGGAGAATGAAGACATATTTCCTTCGTCTGGCCATGTATCCCCGATGATTGTCTGGGAGGATGAGAACATCATCAAAAACACAATGATAGAGAATGAGGAAGTGACCATGGCTGTGGCCACACAAACCACCCACTGATTTACAGTTGCTTTTCTCTCTCTCTCTCTCTCTCTCTCTCTCTCTCTCTCTCTCTCTCTCTCTCTCTCTCTCTCTCTCTCTCTCTCTCTCTCTCTCTCTCTCTCTCTCTCTCTCTCTCTCTCTCTCTCTCTCTCTCTCTCTCTCTCTCTCTCTCTCTCTCTCTCTCTCTCTCTCTCTCTTCTGAGATCCTCCTAGTTTCCACCTACCTGGGTGTGGCTGCTCCTGGCAGCAGAGCAGCACACCTGTTGCTAAACACCAATCTCCAGACCTTCATGAGGACCAGCTTCCCACCATTCATCGCCAGTTTGTTCGTACTGCTTGTCAGTATCTGCACCTTGAACTCGCACCTTAACTTTTTTGTTCTCTGTTCGCTCCATGTTCCAGTTCCGATCTGCTGCCTGTTTGACTATCACCATTCCAGCTGCCTGCTTGCCTTGACTTCTAATCTCCTGCCGATTCACTTGCTCATCCTGATTATCTGGTCCATTATCTCATCACATTCGTTGTCAAATAAATCTCTTTTTTCCTTTTACCTGACGTCTGCGCATTTGGGTCCTACAGCAAACCACGGCACTGATACCTTCAAGGGCCGTACTACAATTATATCAAATCAAAAGAATTGAAACACACACAATATTTTATTTCCAATAAAATGAGCTAAATGCTCCACCTGCCCCTGCCAATGTTAGTGTATTAATTGGGGGGGAAAGGCAGATAACAAACTTCTCTCTCCAGTTTCTAGATTCATCAACATGAGGGGAGATTGTTTCCAACTTCAAAAAAGAATGAATGTACGTTTCCCTTTTGAAGTCATTCTCCATATCAATGCTGGCAAATTACGAAGAAAGAAAGAGGCAGCAATTGAACGCTCAAACCACTAATTTCCCTGGAGGAAGTGTGCACTTGGCTTAGAGGGCCAGAGCGACCTTTCACTGACAAGACTGGAGCAGAAGAGACAGGCGTGGTGGATAAATGAGATATTAGAATAAAGCAGCAAGAGGAGATGAAGGACAATACAGACAACTTGGGACAGATATTTAATTATTGTAAGCATTGAGTTTGGTCCATACAGTCCATACACTGTGAAGAAACAGAACGTAGAAAAACAATACTTTGTGTTTCAAACATATCAGTGGTTTTCTAAATATGTTGATTTATTATTGAACAGATGTACAAATACAAAGTTTGGTCTTTGTGAATAGATAAGTCTTTGAATAAACATCAGCTACCAGGCAAATTGTTCACTCCAAAGCATTTGACTAAAAACAAAGACATCTTTGAAGAGTGTCTCTCAAGAAAAATCAAAAAACTATTCAACGCATTTCATCTTGGTGGTGCCCTGTGTCAATCATCCAACCACTGAGGGTGATAAGACTTCCTTACAGATTTAAAAAGTACCATTTAAAATAGCAGTACACTCAGTTGATGTGTGTATTGTTTTTGTTGTACACTATTTTTTATTCTTTTATTGTTGAGATCAAGGATTTGTAAAAAAAAAAAAAAAAACTCGCTTAAAATGAATCCACCAATTCTGACAGCTTGTCACTCAATTTAATGCAGATTACCTGAGTTTAAATTCTAAACTCAGAAGTCATTAACAATAGTAAAATTGTAGTTGCGTGTATTTTCTATTTATTCTATTCGATTGTTTTCTGGTAAAATATTTTATATATAAAGAAAAGTCTTTTCCTGAGAAAAGAAATTTCCAAGTTAGTTCCAGAAATAGTTATTTTTAAAGTGAGAAGCCAACTGAGATGACTGTGTGGTGCTCCCTCTGAAATCATTTGTTTTGCCACAGTCATTGGGTAACTAGAGTTCCAACAATGGGCCTTAACTAAGGTTCCTGGGTTGGTGAGAGTTGAAGTTTTGTTTATTTGCACATGCAGAAGAAGATAAGACAGATAAAAAAAACAAAAAAAAAAACAAGATTATGAATTATGCAGAGCATATAAAAAAGAACCCATGGGGGATATAAAACTCCTCACCTCAAAATAAAGACAAATGAAAAAGAGCTGGTGATTTATAAGTTTAAGAACCCAGTGATTGCATGTGATTCAAGCTGGAATGTAGATGTAAAAGGCAGTACTGTTACACAACAGAAAATCATTCTTATAAATGTTTCTCAGACCACTAGATGAGAACTACTTTTGATGGACAAGGTCACGGGGAATGTAATCTATTGCAAGCTTCATTGAGCTCCATCATAGAGGGCTCTTAAGAAAAACATAAGTATTGTTTGGTTTGAGACAACACTTACCTGTCGAGGCTCAAGCTGAGAGAAGTAATAAAGGTAGAAGGCTGACAATCATCGTGAAAGTTATAACCACCTGTGACTGTTCAGGGCTCTGCTGTTAAGTCTCTGTGGTGTGGTGGTGTGTCTCTCTAATTTCACCAGGACATTTAATTAGCTCAGTTTTTAATAAGAGTCCCATGCTTTGACAGTGAAGGGACATTATGCAATCTGGGTGTAATTCTGATTTGAGTTTTTGACACAATTCCCATACGGATAATAATAGAGCTGTCATAAGCCCGTTCATTGTTAAGATCTGTCAGCGTTGTCTAGTCATAGAATAAAAAAAAGTCTGACAGAACAAGAAGCTATACAATTACAGAGCTAAAAAAAGAAAAAACGAAAAAACTTTGGAATCACTAGTTTACTTTACATGTCTTTTTGTATATACTGTATCTCCATGTTGCGTTGAAAACATTTTTTGGTGAGTATAATGTTAATATCACATGATGATAGAATATATGATGGTCAAAATTATGAGAGCATGATTCAAACTACAATTCCATAGCATTTTCATTCAGAAACAACTGCAAGTATAGAGACTTCTGTGATGGTAATCTGTCATAGGAATGGCATCAGTTAGTGTATTTTGGGCCTAATTCCTTAAGCATACCAGTTTTAGTCTGACCTAACACTTGACCTTTGTGTTATGATATTAATAATCAGACAAGATAAAATCAGTTTACAGGGATATTTTGTATCCCCCCACACTCTCAAAATTGAATTCCAAGGAAACAGTCACCTTTACATGCTGTTAAATATGTCGTAGCTTTTGAGTATAGCCTTTACCTATCTGGTATAACAGTGTGCAAGGGACATCAAATTACAAAATTCCATTGCACAAAACATTACAAATTAACTCCAAGTGCACGGCAGAGTTTGCATGGACAAAAAAAACAGCAAAGCTTTCAGTAAGCCTGCAGTCCTGCAATAATTATAATTGTGAAGCTGTGAGGATCAGAGCAGTAATCTCATAATATACATCCCCTACCCACACAGAAAGAAAATCAACAGCAGCCCTAGCAGTGACTAATGACTAACACCCACTTGCTTAGTCTAAATTACACAGTAGCTACTTCATTTCAATCGATACGGTGCATTAATGTGCATTGCTATGTTGTGTACTGTAAATATATGAAAAGCATGTGAATTGAAGAAATAAAGAGGTACTCAGGCCAGAATGTCTCATGTTATGTAAGGAATTAATTGAAAAACCAAATATAAAGATTTTACACCCTGTGTGGGAAATTTATATATCGTAAGTGCTGCTGCCTCAGATGTACTAGACACTCATGTTTTTACCTTTGGCAGAGTTTTAAAGCCAAATCAAAGCATCTCAATACAAAGCCAGTAGGAGAATCCTGATGCTGTATATCTGGTTGGATATATAGCAATGGAATCGACAAGCCAGAGATTCAAGTCCTTTGAATAAGAAGATCCAGTCACCTTTTCCATGTAAAGCACTACTGATGGTGATCATATCACTGGTTCATTCATTTACATCATGTGACAGGATGTTTTCCTCACTGGTATGATGATTTCACCTGTTTGAATCCCAGGCCTGTGGGATGCTGCAGGGAATTGACAGCTGAAAAGCAATCCTTGCTGTTAGGTAAAAGAGTCACGTTGTTGCCATGTCATTGGTTCATTTCTGGAGAGCATTCATGGGATGAGGAGGCGTTAAATTTAATAGAGTGTAGTCTGCACAAGACATTGATCCCCTACCTACCTACCGACCGACCGACCGACCGACTGACCAACCGTCTGTCTGTCTATCTGCCCCTCCATCCATCATGATTTTATTTTAAACCAAAATATAATAAAGAAAAAAAGACTTTTTCTCTTTCTGGCCAGGGTTATTTTGAAGCCTCTTGTACTCAGGCAGTCAGCTTTGAGCCTGTAATTGGGTGTACTGTATGTATTGACCACTTGTTGTGTTCGATTCACTGAGGCTAAGGGTCAAAGACAATCCACCCTTCCCCTCACATCTTGATGCTTCTGCCGTGAGTTCATGTGTGTATGTGTCTATCATGATTAAATGTTCATAGATGATTCCAATGAGCTAACTTGGAGGTTTGGAAAGTGGATGTACAGGTGACAATGTTACATTGAAAGATAACCTGACACAGAGCATATAGCAATTTTGTTCAGCAGCAAGAGATGAGAGGTGCAAACTGAATTAAGGGTGACAAACAGCATCACATAACATTCTGTTCACCACATTCTTTCTCTGAAATCTGTCCATTTTGTGTATAAAAATCATGAATACATTTCAAGAACTGCAATTTGCCTTAGAATACATGATAGCAAAGATGAATCCTCTCACTGTTTCACAGGTATATTTAATGTACAAATGCATTTAGATCAGCAAAACGATAACAATATTATTGAAAACTAATGCCGCAAATTAATAGTAACATTTTATACACAATTTAGTTACAAGCAAAACAGTATTAAACACAATGAAGATAATGTTCATAGAACCAACATTAAAGCTTATGCAGAAGATTGACCTGTAAAAATCTTGTGTGAACACAGTTCCATCTATGTTGTCATGGGAACAGGTCACAAAGCTAAGACTGCTATTTGCAAGCCTTCCGCAACTAAATGAAAATGTATCTTTCATTTGTTCAAATTCAATGCAAACAGTCTTTCGCATAATAATTTTTAAAATTTTACATAAAACATGCACACATTGAATCAGTCTGACAGTCTGATAACTAAAATATCATACATCTGCTACGACATGACAGTTTGAGTAAAACACATGTTATATGGATGTTTTGTTTTTTACAGTCATACATTGCACTGTTTTACCATGAACTGTATGCTGTCAATGGCCACATTCCAACTTTACATTGTGTGTTCAGTTTTTGTTAACGACGCCTGAAATACCCTGTTTCATATTAAGGTCTAATTGCAGTGAAAACCATGAGATGATTAATAAAAGTATTTTCCAAACTAGCCAGAATTGCTTGTTTGTCAGTGAGAGGAGCACATCCAGTCATGACATCACACTCACATCATAACAAATTAGATGGGGTGTTTTTCCTCTAATGATGTTTATCTCTTGATGTTTCGTCATTGGGACTTAATCACATTTCCTTTACCCGGTGTGAAACTGTTTATCCTTATGCAGGCCTAACACATTTATGTTTAGTGATGCTGTAAGTGCATCATGACTGGAGAGTTATCTGTAGAGGATGTTCAATTGCATCCTGACAAGATGGGAGGTTTTTCAAACCCCACGCAAGTACTTTTCTCCTTTAAGCCAATTAAGGGTTTTGACGAAAACACTTCTTCCATTATTCATCATAAAGCATTCGGCCTTGTCAGGGAAGACTGCTCTCAGTCTAATCTAAGTGCTGTTAAACACCAACACCACAGTGAATTGCAAAACTTGTCAGAAACACAGATACTGGCTCTGTGATCCACGAATGTCGTTCCACTAGCTTCTGCAAAGGATTTAGAGCTGTGAAATTGTCCTGCCTGACAGTAATTAAACTCCACATTTCTATTGATCTCCTTCATCTCTTCCTACAACCTTCCTGCTTATCCCCTCTTCCCCAATCTTGTCCTGAGGAGGGATACTGAATAAATAATGCAGGTTTCCAAGTGCAGGCATGTTAATTGGTGTTTCTTTACGAGCCCATAGGGTTCTTGCTGACCTTTTGTGCAGATAGCCAGTAGCCCAAGGCCAGATGCCTGCAGCGAGACAAAGACAGAGCTGTAAGCCATTATGTGGAGACAGCTTCCAAGAACATGGCCCTGCTCTTTCAGCATGACTGAAGTCAAGCCTTCTATTCATTTTGTCATTTTTACCACCAATTCCCTTGGGATTTTCCCATTAAAAATTAGGATCACTCTTAAATTAAGTAACACTGTTAATATTGCTCCATTTAAAATACTGAAGCATGTGACCCACCAGTACTCATCATTTTTCATTCTCTTCGATAATTCCAGCAAATGAACAGTCCTGTCATTCTGCAACAGTAACGTCTTTAAACATAAAGGCCTGCACCCATCCACTTTCCTAAAATTTGATCATTTCATGGTTTTGTTATGTGACATCTTAATCTATTTAATTTCTCTATTAGTGAATAATATTTGTTCTGTCCACTGACTGAAGGTGCTATAAAAGATGCCAACTATTGGTCCATCCTGCTTTGGTACAATACACAGCAGATGGCGGATTGAACAGTCAACTATGTAACTGCAGGATGTGTGAAACATATCGCAGGTTGACAGACTAGCCATCAATCACTTCTTTATTTTTTGAAAAATACGATTGTTCTTTTCTACTGTATATTTAAGTGGTACGATCCAGAGTCTGTACATGCAAGCGCCCCTGAAGCCTGTTATGAGTAATGTAATGGATTTCAATCTATTGTTCATTAATTCTTCACTAAGAACCCTGCTCCGAAGTGGCTCATGTTGAGATAAAAGAACATCATGTTCTCTTTGAAAGCTCATGCTTGCATTCATGGGAGTCATTATTTCACTATGAGTCAGTGGGTTAACAGAGGGCATGTGAAGGGGGTGCCATCCCCTATGTTAATAAAATGATCAAAATGCATCCTCTTTATTAACCTGCCTTCCACCCCTCTGCATCTCCCAGTTGCAGAGAGCATGCAGGGGCTGAGGGCTTGTTAAATTGAATATGGTGTCTACATGAGTCTACATGAGACATCTATCTATCTATCTATCTATCTATCTATCTATCTATCTATCTATCTATCTATCTATCTATCTATCTATCTATCTATCTATCTATCTATCTATCTATCTATCTATCTATCTATCTATCTATCTATCTATCTATCTACATCTTATCCATCCATCCATCCATCCATATATCTTTCTCTCTATACTGGTTGTCTGAAACCTCTTGTACTGTACATGTGGACATTCCTTAAATCAAATTGAAAAAATGAACTGCTTCATTTTTATCCGGGTTGAGAACATGTCAAAAAGATAATGAAGATTTACACAGTATTTCTGGAAACAATGTATATTTATATACTGTATGTTCTGCTAAGAGGCTTGGTGGTGGTTGTAGGAGTATTTGTGTGTGTGTGTGTGTGTGTGTGTGTGTGTGTGTGTGTGTGTGCGTGCGTGCGTGCGTGCGTGCGTGCGTGCGTGCGCGTGCACGTGTGTGTGTGTGTGTGTGTGTGTGCGTGTGTGCGCGCGAGCGCAAATAGTTAAATAGTTATGAATTCAAGACTGCCAGATTTCTATATAAATAAAGTACAATTTATTCTTTTTGCAGGGGTCCCACTTTTAGCAACCTCTAGCATGCATGATATATGACGCATCTTATCACTTCTTGTAAGCTTTGAGAAAAGGATTCAATGCAAGATTGATTATATGTGTTCATAACTTTCAGTATCTCACAAGAAACCAGACCGTGCTGAAAAATTTAACCACGACTAAACTTGAACATAGATGTGTCATCAGACCATCACTTTAGGCCTATTGCTATGCAATACATGCCACATATTGTTGATGTTGTAGTATGATTCTATCTATGTATCAAAGCATAAGAAGATCTCATTATATGATTTCACAAATCGCAGACTCAGAAACTGTAGCCAGAGATTGCATTTAGATTTGAATATTGGACTCCACTAGAATAAAAGATCATCAAATGATAAAACTCTTTGAAATAACTTTGCTGCATATTATGTTGCAGTTGAAAAGGAATGACTTTAGACGATAACTGTCTTGGAGAACGCAAAAAATGTAACTGTGTTGATAAAACGCTCTGCACCATTGCACTTCTTATGATGCTTTCCCAGTGAATAATACAATGAAATAACAGGCAAAAAAATAGACTAAGCTCGTAATCCAATCAGATTCAGAGCTACAATGAGATATGGCTTCATTCAGCTTGTGAACAAGCCTCAAAATAGAATGGAATTATCTGACAAATCCTTGAGCACCTTCAAAATTTGATAGGTGGAGCTGAGGTAACTGTTTTTACTGTAGATAAAATTCTCTATCTTTGGGATGGCTATAACACACAGTGACAGTGACCTATGAAGTTTGAAATAGATTTATCTATTGTGTCTCAAACAAGGATCCTGAGCATATCCTGAACTGCTTTTCAGATCCTAAATTATATAGTCATGAAGATGATCAAGTCAAAGCAGGGATGATTGAAGTATGGATCGTAGTCAAGATTTTACTGAATGAAGTGATGCAAAGCATCTAATTCCCTTTAGATACAGTGTGAAATTGGCTCTATCTGCCGTGGTGATAGCATTAGACAACTAAATAATCTGGAATGAGAAGATGTGTGTGTGTGTGTGTGTGTGTGTGTGTGTGTGTGTGTGTGTGTGTGTGTGTGTGTGTGTGTGTGTGTGTGTGTGTGTGTGTGTGTGTGTGTGTGTGTGTGTGTGTGTGTGTGTGTGTGTGTGTGTGTGATGCTTCTCTTTCCCATATGCCCTTCCAGTATTTCTCCACCTCAGCTCTTGGTGGGTCTGGCCGGATGCTATTTCCCTGCCACTGAGAGTACACCTTTGCTGGTTGAGTGGAGAAAGTCTTGTTTATTCTCCTGGCCTCTATCTCCTTGGTGTATCTCTTCAGTCGGGTAGCCAGAGCCGTTAGTCTTTGTTTGGCAGTTTCGAGTGCTTCAGGTATGGAGAGCTTGCTGTATTCCTGGGTGCCCCTTTATTCACCATGTTCCCCTTCTGTAGCTCGGCTAGCTGGCTGACTTCTCTCCGTGTCGCCTTTATCTTGGCCTCTAACCGTCTCTTCCATGGAGGGTATTGTTTGTTATGCCCTGTGTTGATCTTATATCCCAGCATCTTGAGGATTACTGTTGCTGTACTGTGGATCAGCTTGTTGGTCTCAGTTATGTTCCCTGTGGGGATGGTTCTTATTGCAGCATTCACATCTTCTAGCAGATCTTCTGAAGGTACTTAGCTTTGGTATTTGTCGGAGGCTCCAGGTTTCCATTTGGGTCATGATCTTCCTTCTCAGATCAGCAGCTGTTGTATTGAGGCTGTCTCTTGGGGTTTGGTACCCAATCTCGGATTGTGGGGGGGTGATATTCCCCCCGCTGACCTGGCGTCCTGGCTCCCCCTTGCTGTAGCATTGTTGTTGTATTTCATCGATCTCTAGTTGTGACAGCAGTTTTCGGTTACGGATGTTGGAACACTGGGCTAACAGCTGTTTCTTTGTTAGCCTTGATTGTGGGTTTTGAAGCGTCCATTGGTCCCACATCCGCCCCATATATCCCCTCTCTCTGGGATTACTTGTGTAGTAGCATTCCAACAACTCCGTATTCTCATCCCTTGTCCATGTGTGTCTTGTTCCAGTAACCCATTTCTCATCAGATTGCCCTGGTTCCCTAGCAACTGACGCGGACCTTGTTAACCCGGGCGACGTCCGGGCCGGTATGACTCTGTCATTATTGTGTTCACTCATGTTTGAGGTAGGCTGGTATAGCATTAAGGGTCTTGCCTAAGGACCCTCACTGGATAATGTCCGGCATGTCTGGGGTTCGAAACCACGCCCTCCTGCATTCCAGACCATATATATATACAGTGTGTGTGTGTGTGTGTGTGTGTGTGTGTGTGTGTGTGTGTGTGTGTGTGTGTGTGTGTGTGTGTGTGTGTGTGTGTGTGTGTGTGTGTGTGTGTGTGTTTGTGTGTGCGTGTGCGTGCGTGTGTACAGGCCTTGAACATACAAACACACACATAGGGGGCCTGTATGCATGCAGGGGAGGTAGAGTAGCGGGCAGCTCCTGAGCCCAAATGTAAGGAGGATGGCACCTTGCTCAAGGTCCCTCGGCAGGCTCCACAGGTGAGCTTACACCTCCCATCTCCTCCTTTACTCTAACCTGCATAAAAGAGAAGTATGAGATCCTGAGGATAGCTTAGTTCAACCTGAATGCAGATTCTTAGAATCCCAAACTCCGACTAGATAATAATTAAATGTGTTGTATATGTATAAATTCATATAGTATGGGGTTATAAAACAACCCCATACTTACATACTAGGGTTAGAAAGCAAATGTAGCCACAAGAGGACACAAGCCAGTGTCTTATTGTGCCGGTCCCAAGCCCGGATAAATACAGATGGTTGCGTCAGGAAGGGCATCCGGCGTAAAACTTTTGCCAAATCAAAGATGCAAATCAACCCTATGATTTCCATACCGGATCGGTCCAGGCTCGGGTTAACAACAACTGCCATCGGCGTTGTTGACCTACAGGGTGCCGGAAATTGAATTACTGTTGGTCGCAGAAGGAGAGGAGGAAAGTTTGTTCGCATGAAGAAAGAGAAGATGAGCGCCAAGAGTATAGGACTAAGAGTACGGATGCTGAATGTTGGAACTATGACAGGAAAAGGTAGAGAGTTGGTTGACATGATGCAGAGGAGGAAGGTAGACATACTGTGTGTCCAGGAGACCAGGTGGAAAGTTAGCAAGGCTAGAAGTTTAGGAGCAGGGTTCAAGTTGTTCTATCATGGTATAGATGGGAAGAGAAATGAAGTAGGAGTTATCTTGAAGGAGGAGTTTGTTAGGAATGTCCTGGAGGTAAAATAAATAGAATAGAAAATAGAAATAAGATGTGCGATGTTCAGTGTTGTTAGTGGGTATGCTCCACAGGTCACATGTGAGCTGGAGGAGAATGAGAAATTCTGGCTGTACTTTGATGAAGTGATGCAGAGCATACCTAGAAGTGAGAGAGTTGTCATTGGTGCAGACTTCAATGGACATGTTGGTGCAGGTAACAGTGGTGATGAGGAGGTGATGGCAGGTTTGGTATCCAGGAGAGGAACGCAGAAGGACATATGGTAGTTGACTTTGCAAAAAGGATGGAAATGGCTGTAATGAATACTTTCTTCCAGAAGAGGTAGGAACATATGGTGACCTATAAGAGTGGTGGTAGGAGCACACAAGACTAGACTAAGGTAGACTACATCTTGTGTAGACGGTGTAACCTGAAGGAGCTCAGTGACTGCAAAGTAATGGTAGGCGAGAGTGTGGCAAAACAGCATAGGATGGTGGTGTGCAGGATGACTCTGGTGGTGAGGAAGATGAAGAGGGCAAAGGCAGAGCAGAAGACGAAATGGTGGAAGCTAAAAAAGGAAGAGTGTTGCATGACTTTTAGGAAGGAGTTAAGACAGACTCTGGGTGGCCAGGAGGTGCTTCCAGATGACTGGACAACTACAGCTAATGTGATCAGGGAGACAGGTAGGAGAGTACTTGGTGTGTCATCTGGAAGGAAAGTAGATAAGGAGACTTGGTGGTGGAATGAGGAGGTACCGGAATGTATACAGAGAAAGAGGTTAGCTAAGAAGAAGTGGGACACTGAGAGGACTAAGGAGAATAGACAGGAGTACAGGGAGATGCAGCGTAAGGTGAAGGTAGAGGTAGCAAAGGCCAAACAAGAAGCTTATAATGACTTGTATGCTAGGTTGGACAGTAAGGAGGGAGAGACTGATCTATACTGGTTGGCAAAACAGAGAGACAGAGATGGGAAGGACGTGCAGCAGGTTAGGGTGATTAAGGATAGGGATGGAAGTCTATTGACAAGTGCCAGTAATGTGATGGGAAGATGGAAAGAGTACTTTGAAGAGTTGATGAACGTGGAAAATGAGAGCGAACAAAGACTAGAAGAGGTGACTGTTGTGGACCAGGATGTAGCAAAGATTAGTCCGGATGAAGTGAGGAGGGCACTGAAGAGGATGAAGAGTAGAAAGGTAGTCGGTCCTGATGATATACCTGTAGAGGTTTGGAAGTGTCTAGGAGAGGTGGCAGTAGAGTTTCTGACTGGGTTGTTCAACAGGATCTTAGACAGTGAGAAGATGCCTGAGGAATAGAGGAGAAGCGTGCTGGTGCCCATTTTTAAGAACAAGGGAGATGTGCAGAGTTGTGGCAACTACAGAGGAATAAAGCTGATGAGCCATACAATGAAGTTAAGGGAAAGAGTAGTGGAAGCTAGACTAAGGGCAGAAGTGAACATTTGTGAACAGCAGTATGGTTCCATGTAAAAAAAAAAGAGTACTACAGATGCAGTATTTGCTTTGAGGATGTTGATAGAGAAGTACAGAGAAGGGCAGAGGGTGCTGCATTGTGTTTTTGTAGGTCTGGAGAAAGCTTATGACAGGGTGCCCAGAGAGGAACTGTGGTATTGTATTAGGAAATCTGGAGTGGCAGAGAAATATATTAGAGCGGTGCAGGACATGTATGAGGACTGTAAGACAGTGGTGAGGTGTGCTGTTGGTGTGACAGAGGAGTTCAAGGTGGAGGTGGGACTGCATCAGGGATCAGCTCTGAGCCCCTTCTTGTTCGCTATGATGATGGACAGGCTGATAGACGAGGTTAGACAGGAATCTCCATGAACTATGAAGTTTGCAGATGACATTGTGATCTGCAGTGACAGTAGGGAACAGGTGGAGGAGAAGCTAGAGAGGTGGAGGTTTGACCTGGAAAGGAGAGGAATGAAGGTTAGCCGCAGTAAGACAGAATAAATGTGTGTGAATGACAAGGACCCAAGTGGAAGAGTGAGGTTACAGGGAGAAGAGATCGAGAAGGTGGAGGATTTTAAGTACTTAGGGTCAACAGTCCAGAGCAATGGAGAGTGCGGAAAAGAGGTGAAGAAGCGTGTACATGCAGGATGGAACGGGTGGAGGAAAGTGTCAGGTGTGATGTGTGATAGAAGAGTTTCGGCTAAAATGAAAGGAAAGGTGTACAAAACTGTGGTGAGACCAGCGATGTTGTTAGGTCTAGAGACAGTGTCACTGAGGAAGGACAGGAGGCTGCACTGAAGTTAACAGAAATGAAGATGCTGAGGTTGTCTTTGGGAGTGACCAGGAAGGATAGGATCAGGAATGAGTACATCAGAGGGACAGCACATGTTAGAGGCTTTGGAGATAAAGACAGAGAGGCCAGACTGAGATGGTTTGGACATGTCCAGAAGAGAGATAGTGAATATATTGGTAGAAGGACGCTGAGTTTTGAACTGCCAGGCAGGAGGCCTAGAGGGAGACCAAAGATGAGGTTTATGGATGTAGTGAAGGAGGACATGAAGGTGGATGGTCTCAGAGAGGAGGATACAAGGGACAGGTTTAGATGGAGGCAACTGATTCGCTGTGGCGACCCCTGAAGGGAAAAGCTGAAAGGTAAAGAAGAAGGAGAAGAAGAGGGGGTTAGAAAACAAAACATTGACAGACACACAATAACCATCAAATTACAACCTTGTCACTGTTAATCAAACTTCAGAGAGCGGTAGTGGAATAACATATTTTTGTAGCCCTGGGGCAAGAATAGATTAGTAAAAATGATCAGTAAAACATTCCAACTTTCAAACACCTCCGCATGAGCTCGAAAGAATGGTGCAGCCCCTGGAAGCTGCAACATCTTGGCCTTTTTAAATCTTCTGAAAATGTTAAAATGCACAAATTAAACTCATCAAACAAACTTTGTATGAAATTGATTTCACGAGCATTTGTTTGTCATTACGTGATGTCGTCCTGACTAAAAGAAATTCAGACTCTGCCATCAATGAATGATTATCCAGTGTGCTATTAGAGAGTTATAATGAAGTTAGTTTTAGTTGCTGTTTTTTTGTTTCAGTCGATATATAGTTTGGAATAGAGTTTAGCTCTGTGGAAATAAGAGATATAATTAAATGTCTTTCGCCAAAAGGCTTAATGAATGTGAAAACTTTGTCATTTTTCTACATTTTTTACGTGACATTCAAACAAATAAACTCAAACATAGGATTACATTATACAGAAAATAAGATTTCATCAAAAGCAAACTTACATTTGCCAGTCAAAAGATGTTCACTTAGAATTCTGTGAAGATATTGTATGTATAATTTCTGAAGTACAAAATTAAGGACAGTTCTTGTTATTCTCATGAAAAATTATTGATGTTTACTTGAAATGCAGAAGGAAGAAGTCATGGCCTATGAGCAGAATGTGTGGCCCTATCACCAAGTAGACAAGACAAAATCAAGTCTGAATGACACAGAGGCACAACGCCTGTGTTCATTCAAGCATCACTCTGTTTGTCTATCTCTTCTTTTTTTCCATCTCTCATTTAAAAAGAACAGAAACATCAAGGTCAGATCACCGAGCATGTGACGTAGACGGAGAATAAATTTCCACATACTTGTCCTATCTGACCCAGTGACAGTCTCACGGAATGAAGCCTTGCTCTCTCAGGTAACATTTGACCAGTGAATACACATGACATGTTTACATGGGATCCTTTATTGCCATGCACCTTCACTATCCTCAATCCTATCTCATGTCTAACATGGCACTCAAATCCATATAAGAAATCATTGGTGGGTGCTTCATTCATAATTTAAGAGCAAGTCCACTTTGCCAATGTTTGAACAGATGAGAATCTAATTAAAATGGCAAATGGAATGAGAAGAGAGCGAGTGACCGAGAGAGGGAGAAAGTAAGTGAATAAGCATAATTACAGTTTAATGCAAAAACAACTCCACATTGTCTTTATTCCAATGAGTTAATGAGGTTAGACCGTGGAAAAAACAATTCATCACAGCTATTGTCTTCTGCAGGCAACCAAGGAAAATGAGCTGTTACCCAATCTTAATAGCAACAGGGTTTTCACCCCGACTAGAATTCATATCTGACTCCCAGGTCTAATGAGCAAGAGCTGGGGGACTAGCACAAACTCTTGGTCCAGAGGGTTTGGAGGAGAAAGGAGATGCAAAATGCAAACTAAAATATGAAATGGTTGGTATAGAGACTAATGAAGTCTGTGGAGTAATGTTTCCCTGATTGGATTTTTCTTTTCAGGATACATTTAATTCTAAAAATGCAATATTAGTGTAAAGATCAGACAATTAACACTCTGTTTTTTACTCCCACAACTCCAATGCAAATGTATTAAAACAAATCTGTTAAATTTCATCAAGTTTATCACAAGTAATATCACCCTTGGCATCCAGCAACTGTACCTTTCAGAAGAAATGAAATTTTATAGCTAGAATCAGAATCAAAATGAGTTAACCCTTACTTCTGATCAGCTGGTCACAAGAGCAGTTTACATAGCTCAATGCAGAAAATATTACAATCACTTGTTGTCTTCTAAAGAACTACGGAAACATGTAACACCATTTATTTACAGTTGGCCACTTTTAATGCATCCAAAATAAAAGAGTCTATGTAACTAAATTCTGGGACATCAAGTTAGAATACCATTTAAGTATGAACGCTGAATTTCCAAAATTTTGTTATTTCTACTGAATATTATCCTCTTTGGAAAATGATGGTTTTGCTGTGAGACCTTGCTAATATTGTACTATTTCCTGTCTGAATAAGATTCATTGGGTGATTTGGTGGCTGTTGTTTGTAAAGCAACACATGGACACAGATTATACACATTGTGTTAAAGTTGCAGATGGCTATGTCATGTATACATACTTTTATGTTTTTGTTGTATACTCACAGAATTTAAAATGCATTTTGCAGATTCTGAAGCAAAATGCATTTCATTTGATCTACAGCAGGGGACACAATTTACTGTATACTGTGTAGAGATGTGAGACCAATGACTCAGAACTAGTTTTACCGATTACATTTCACAGAAACTTTCACATATTTCACATCTCAGCCAGCAGGGATTCACTGGTGGAGAAAGATTTGCATTTTCTGTGTTTTTATTTATGTATGTTTGAGATTTTACTTTTCAAATTTGGATCCAAGCATTTTTCATCTTAGACACCCCATGCAGGGTTGCAGACTTCGTCAAAAGCTCAGTTTGCACTGTCCAGACAGGCTTATCAGATGCTCGGGTTAAGTTGCAGTAAGATGCAGAGTTGTAAAAAAATGTGATGGCAATTTCAATTAATTTATGACTGAGAAATGGTCAAATGTAGCAGAGAAGAAAGTGTTGCAAAGAAAAAACGCTCCCATGAAAAATAAATATGACACAGTCATGGTTGATAGGAATATTTGATGGATAGATAATCTTTTGCAAGTAAATAACAAAACATCATCAATATAATGTTCTAGCTCCTCATTCGGTGTCAGTAAAAGATGAACATTTTTCTTGCATTCATTGGCTGTAATTAACACGATCCTCCTGTATCTCTGGTGGTAATGAGACACTACTAACTTTCCCATTACTAAAAGAAGTCATTTTTCCTCCTATTCTCCTTTTGATCACTCAGAGTTGTGATGAAAAAAATAACAGAGTGTCAGCCTAGGGATCATTTGCCTTTGAGAGGCTTGGTTCATTCATTACTATCATAAATTAAAGTTCCCCAATCTCCTTTTTTTTTTTACCCTTGCATGGCAATGATCCACATTTAGTTAATTTACAGTCACTCATTGAGGAAGGCCTCTACACTCAAACCTCCCATGACAATTTACATGTGTCCTTTTCCTTACTGGCTCGTATTGCCATTATGTACTATAATAAAGTGTGTAGAGGAGTGAGTAGGTGTTTTGCATAATGGGCTGGGGGAGGTAGAGTAATCAGTTACACTATATCTACCTAGTTCAATAAGAACTCTTGCCAATGAGTCTAATAAAGGGTTCTACACTAGGAACTTTTCATTGTGGCCAATTGATACAATCATGTGACCCAATGATGATGCAGTATTTCTCATAAATCAAATTTTCTGATCTTTTTCATGAAAACTTTATTTTCACCATGATTTATATTACATTCCACACACCGTTGTTACCAAACAGGAAGTGTATAAGGATGTCTCCATAGGTCTTTGGCTCCAGAATACAGTAAATGTATGAATGCTGGTGTGATAAATGCAGCATTTTATTGTGTATTGTGTCTGCTGCTCCAAATCCTTGTTAGTTGAGGAGATAACAGTTATTAGTTAACAATTTTTTCTCCTCCGTGAAACTCCACACAAAAATGTGGAGAAGAAATGTCACTTTGCCAGTTTCAGTAATTTCAAGAGCACACAGCATTCAAATGAATGACATGATTATAGAAACATGTTTTCCTGTTTCTGTGTACTTCAATAAAGCAGGAGGAACAGAAAGTACTGTGAAAGATCACAACATTTCCTTTTCTTGCTAGGTGACCTAGTTCCCTGGACTGTGTCTCAACTGGCCATCTGGTCCTGCTGGCTTTGACTGTGAGTAAGTTTCAGTCTAGTGGCATATTTTGACAGTGTAATTCAAACTGGTACTAGTTGTAATCTTGGGATTAGCCTTCTGCACTTCACCCCAGGACACCATTAACCTGGCCGGGGGCGTTTCATGCACTTGCTCCAAATGGCAATGTTTTAGACAAATGCACTGTTTAGAGAGTTTCCTACAAATCAGTATCATTACTAGAAGATTAAAGAAAATAATTATTTTCCTGTATTTTAGACATCCGCACAACAAAATCAATGCTGTGAAATTAACACATGCTTCCTTCCAAATGAGGGTCATTCCCAGATGAGGTGTATCTTCTGACTATCAATTTTGATGGTTGCCGGTAGGGGGCGTGTGGTACCAAAAGATGCTGCTGCCGTGAATCCGAATCCTCCCGGGCATCAGCAAATCCAACATAACTGCAGACCAGCGACTGTGAACTGGTCTTTGTTCCTATCGGCGATTCCGCTGTGAGTGTCTACGGTTATAATATACTGATAACTCAAACACCATTATATCTGCACTAATGGTGTGTTTTGCAAAGGAATGACGGATTCTTCTTCTTACCATCAAATTAAATTATCGACGGTTTTAAAAAATGTGAATACATTTTAGTGGGGCGCGATTAAAGGCGAGTGACGCGTTTCTACGAGCTTAGATCATCATTTCGGAGCGCTCCCACGTCCACTCTTGAGTTTGCTGTCCAGCCATCAGAACGGGAGCCTTGTTGTTTTCTTCTGATGGTTTTAACTACGACGTCTTCGAGGAAGTGTGGGTCCAACCAGCGAGTTTGGTTTCGATGGTCCCCCCCCCCTTTTTTTTTTTTTTGCATGAATATGTGGTCGTGTCCGATCCAAATAGATTCGCCTCACGTCACCTTCCTTCCCACCCACCCACCATCACCCCTTGCACATAAAACATTCATTAGAGAGCAGCCCTGTGCTGCAAGAAGTGACTTTCGGAATACACTATAAAGCCCAAAATTCGCTTTAAAGTCTATTAGTTAATCAAACCAACTTATTTTTTTTTAAACCGGACAATATTCCTTGAATTGGGAATTTAAACATATTGACAATATGTAGAAAATGCAGCAAACTAAACAAGACGTGTCACTTTGATTTGGATGAGACACACACCACTGTGAGATTTAAGGGGAATATTTTTTGCAGCGTGTGTTCCAATAAAACATTCATCTCCGAATACTCTCTCACCCTTTCCGCCAAACGAACCTCCCTGCCCCGCCCCCCCTCTCTCTGCCTCCCCGTGGGTAAACGCACACTGAGTGCAGCCGACGTTCGTGCGCATCCACTTCACTTTTTTTCCATGTACTTGGGAACTATATAGCCGAGCAGGTGCTCGGTCTGGATCTGTAACGCGATTTCAAAACATGGATCGGACACAATTTGTTCTCTTTTGTCGCTGATTCTGCATTTCCACTTTGCGCTCATCTCTGCGCGTCCTAATTTTTTTTTTAAGGAGGTGTCGACTGGTGTGTCGAATCTACTGAGCCCACCTTGGATGTTTATTGATGACTATTTTTGAATCCCTCGTTCCAAATGACTGAGGTCGGATCCAGGCAGAGACGTGGCTCCCCACTCGGGAAGACCCACGGCTGAAGTTTCAAGGGTGCAGCGGTACTCTCGGAAGCCCGTCTTCCCACCGCGGATTTGGATCTGCAATTGCCCATAATTTGCAATAACAAGCGGATATCCTATCTGTCTTACTGGGATTCAGTCGACTTGGATATTTACAGCATCTGGATTCCATCTTAATCATGAAGACCGTTATTATTGGTGGTGAGTGCACATTAGACAGCAGGACAAAGTTTTCACACAAAAAAAAAAAGCAGACGGAAGCTGGATTATAGCGCAATGTTAAAAATCCACATCTGATAGAGCCTTAATGCTGTGTAGATAAAACAGAACGAAACACAATCAGATGCATTAAATAGAGCTAACTCCTCCGGCTCTTCTGATGTTTGATTAAATTGGTGTGTGATTGAGCATGTGATGAACAAAACACCCAATTTCCACTGTGACACACTGTTCTTCAACATTTATAGCGGAGTAACAAATAGCCCATCAGTTCTGGGTATTGCGGCTGCAAACGACCTTGACTACGTGGTTGAAAACTGAGTGATTATTCAGAGCGAGATCTTCTGCCTTCGTTTCCATCCCCACGTATACACGTGTCAACGAGCCGACAGAAAGGCCGTGTACTATTTGTGGCAGTCAATATGCTCAGCATGATATCGCAACTTAACCCGGGCATCCGATTCCGCCTGTCTGGACACAGTGGGCTGAGTTTGCAATGAATTCTGCAGATGGTCCACATGGTGGCCCAGTAATACCGCTTTACCGTCCAGTTCCTAGGCTTTCAGATTTTATTTATTTATATATTTATATTTTTGTGGCATCATCCACCTCGAATTGTTTCCAAAAGGGCAATGAACTGGGCCTTGTGGTGTAGGTCTTCTAATGAGGACAGGAATTAGACTTGTTTTTAATCCTGCATGACTAAAAACATTAATATGGACTTGGTTTGACATGTTTCTTGTAGGTGCGTGAACTAGATTGTGTGTGCGCATGCGCGTGCAGGTGCACCTGAAGAAGCACCTGGCACACGTAAACGCGTGGGTTTGTACGAGGCGGGGTTTACACGTGTTAGTTTTATGTGGAAAATGCTTTACGTGTGACTTTTGACAAGCAGCTACACGATGAGATAAGTGCATGTATGGAACATCCAATCTGTGCCCCCCGACACACACACACACACACACACACACACACACACACACACACACACACGCACGCACGCACAGACAATACTTATGCAACATGCTGAACCTATTCCCCCCCTTCCTCTTCCTCACGTTGTTCATTACTTGGCTAAAACTGCAGGATTATGGTAAGAAAGCCGCAGATTAGTGTTGTGAGCCTACAGAGAAACTTTGCATTTCACAACTAGCAGAATCAAAGAGACATATCTACTTGTGTATTCTCTTTGATATGTCACAGGGTGATGCAAATTCAAATGTACAACCCTCCTTTGGCGAAGAATGGTTCTGCGTCCCCAAAACCCTGCGGGCAGATTTCATCATCCAACTGCTGTGATTTAGCACCCGGCTCCTGACACACCTATGTGTGGGTTTTTTTTTTCTTCTTCTGCAGTTCTAATTGGTGCCTTTCAGGTTCCTGATTTAATGCAAATATATGGGCTGTCTTTTGTTGTGTTTAAGCTGTCAGAGTAAGGAGGAACTTAAATTTACACTCTTTTTCACCCACTTGGCATATGATCAAATAGCTCTGTGGGGAAAGCTTTTGCTCGGGGGTGCTGTTTCTCCCTGTCTACTGCCAAGCAAAGCCAATGAAGCCCAAATGAATGGATAAAACCATTATGGTGGAACTAAAAGCTTTCTCTATAGGAGTTTTCAACCACAACAAAAAGAGGACATTTCTTAATGAGTTAACTTCGTCACTGTTGTAGTGGCCCCTTTCCAAAAACTCTGCCCTATCTGTAAAAACATACAGCATATAATAGCATAATTTTCCAGAGCTTATCAAGCTGTAAGAAAAAAAAGAAGCCATGTAAAAAAAAAAAAGAAAGAATAGCAATGATTAATTTGCAACCCTGTGTTAGGCGGGATCAAACATTATGCCTATATTCTGACAAAGAGACATGACATCTTTTGCATCCTGAAAGGGAATGTGAAATTGATCCATCTTTGTCTTCCTATGGGTGTGTACATGAAGGGAGGGGGTTGTGTGTGGGTGGAATATTCTGCGAGTGTATTTGGAGGTCTGAGGATGTCTCAAAAAGAAAGGGAATTCCTGTGAAGTTGAAGAGAATGAGCGTAACGTGACATATCTTACTGCTGTGTGGTTTCCTGTTTAAGTCTCTCTTCTCTTTCATGTCAATGGCAAGGATGATGCTGAAAAGGAAAAATAAATAATTAGTATCTCTGCAGTTATGTTTACCATAGAGTGTCAAAGAGGGATTTGCTTATATTTTGTGAATTCTAGTTCAGATCTCATGCTTCTGTACCAGTGACAGGCATACTGGAGGCACAATATTCTCTCTGTCTTCTTCCACAGCGTTCACATGAAGGTCGCATCTCAGGAACATCTTCATAAAATTTTGTTATGATTTGCACAAGCCTCCACCTTGACTAAAGGATAAACTGATTCCATTTTGGTATGCAAAGATCAAGATTCCTCTTCCCTGACAAGTATTTTTGTTTTGGCCCAATCACTAATTTGTTTGTTGAAACAAAATTTCATGAAGATATTGATTATAATAAATAATGAAAAAAAATTATAAAAAAAAAACCCAACAACCCTAGAATATGTCATTTACACTGTGATATCCTGTTGCTCAGAAAACCCATTTTTTTCTTCATTATGTGATGCCACATCTCTGGAACTGGGGATTGTGATTTCACAATTGGTGGAACACTGAATTGTTGTCACTAATCCTTCATGCCCACCATGAAGCTGTGATGATTGTATTGGTCTCCATCATACAGACTTGAAGAAACATCCGTTTTTAAGGATTTGTAGTGTCTTAGCAGCAGTATCCACATTTGAAACATTGTATGCAAGTATTGTGACATGGAGCTTTAGACGTATTTAGTTGGATATGGCATGTTTCTCACTGTAAATTACCCTCTAGAATTATGCACGTCAGTACAGGGTTAGCCTCACTTTATCCTTTTTACTGAAATCTTCTCTGTATAGGTTTCCATACACAGACAGACAAATAAACTGGTTGGTAAAGGAATTCAGCAGTAATTCTACTTCTTTTCTTAATTGGTCAAGGTTATTGAAGGTTCCAATGAAAGCACATTTATCTCCTTGAAGCACTTAAAGCAGAAATTGGACAGTGAAAATTCACTCTCTAGAGAGCAAAATAATCATCATATTCTGTATATGTTGCTGGAAAGGTTGCCGATTGATACATGGGAAACATTGATTACTCTGCCAGGTGCTGAGATTTCTGGGTTACATTTGGAGTTTTTCTACCATAATTTCTAGCTCTTCATAGTCTCCACGGTCCCATTAATTCCTTTCTTCCAAGTTTTGCCTCAATCAAGGCTGGTGTTATAATGAAGACCTTTCAGACATGAAGACAAATAAGAATCATTACCTATACTTTAAAACTACGGCTTCTAGGTGATAAGTTCTGTTAATGCTCTTTCAATTCCTCCTGGTAACCGGTAGAGGCGGAGAAAGGTCACACCTTTGCTTCTGCGCCCTTTGAGAAAGTTTTGAGCCAAGTTGGAGTTGATATTTCTGTACTGAGTGCTTCTTGTTGTTTGCTACCTACCCAAGACCGAGTCACATTGATAATATTAGACAGAAGGTTTGGCTTGCCTTTTCAACTGTGTTATGCTACAGAACCCATTAGTATTGTACTTTGGATTTCCACTGAAACCAGTCGCTGATGACAGTAAATAAAGGGGTAGTTTTTAAAGGTAATTGGCTCTGATGCACATATTCCAGTTTTTTTTGTTGTTGTTGCTACTGTCTCTGTCTAAACCGCACAATACAATTTGTTTTCTTTCACATAACAGAATCTCACATGCAAATAACATCCCCTTCCAATTATTTATAAACCTGTTAACCAAGATTCATAGTACCACATTTTTCACACTCCATAGCTAAATAACTATTTAATAACATTATTTTAAGGTCCATCCGTTAAAATAAAGTATGTTCATATTCTCATTATTCTCTCGCCTTACTGTGTTAAAAACATCTCTTGAAGTTTTCCATTATGCATTACAGCTATTGTCTAGCTGCACATCATATCTTACTAATTTACCAATTTTCTACTGATTGCATTATCCATTCATCCATCTTGTTGAAGATGAGACAACTGTAATTTTCTCATTTCCAGCCATTTAGGTCACAGGTCTGCTTGAGCCGTGCGAGAGGGTGGAGAGGATGAGTCACCAGTGCATTGCAAAATTTTTTGGTTGTTATTGTTTGTTATACCTGTTTTATTGATTATGAGATTATGAAGAATTTGCACTCAGCTATAACAATAATAATAATAATAATAATAATAAAAGACCTTTACTGTCCCACAGTGGGGAAATTTGTGAGTGTTTTGTAAGAGTTGTAAGAGTTTGTAAGAGTTTGTAAGAGTTGTATGTAATTGTAAGAGTTTATGTAAAAAATGGTAGTCATGCAAAAATATTTTGGATTACTGTCAATTGAAACCCTGTATTCTTATTTCTTTTTGATCGCTGAAATATGAAGATGTCAATATTTCGTGCTAAGCAGCGCTGATGGTATAATGTCTTCAGTGCAGTGACAGACTGCAGCAGATGTGCTACCGTATGTTTCCTGCATGCAGCTCCTGTATGGCTTCTTTAAATTGGCCGCACCCCTCAAGTACTACTGAATTTGTTTATGCAGTAAATGCACAAATGTACATGGATTTCAAATGTTAGACATACACACACGCACACACTCAGGTGCACACACAAGTATGCTGGCCTCAGATATCTTTGGAAATATCCAGTTGAGGTTACCCCCCGCCCCCAGATGCTTCCTGCTAAGCAGCAGGAGAGAGAATCTATGTGGGTAAACAACAAAATTGTTACTGTACAACTTTGTTGCAGAGTCTTTTCTTGCTAGTTTATCAAAATTCCCTGACGGGGGCCTAAGCATGAGAATGGAGAACAAAACCTCTAGTGTGCAAAGTTAGATTTTACCTCAGAGCGAAGTTAACTCTTGCTAGCTGGGCAGTTAAACTCAAGATCAATTTCCCGGTAATTTAAAACATTACCTCGATTAATGAATGACTCCTTTTAATTTAAAACAGCAATACTGCAGTGAAGTGAAGAAGTCTCTTGGATGGGGGGGTGAAATGTCTCCAGTCAACATAAAGTAAGCCAAGGTGATATTTTTGGTGCTCTCAGTGGGCCCATGTTAATTGCGGGATATGCGTTCAAAAAATAACCCGCATATTGGCGACATCCTCCAAGTAATCAGCTGTATATTTTTAATCATTATAGATGTTTTAACGCTATAAAACCCCCCACTACACACTTTATAAATGTTTCTCAACATTTTAAAATTCCTCTCTTGTTTAAACACACAGGACGCAGAACACAGTGCACCGTAGGAAAAAAAAACAAAAAACATGAAAAATTGAACTTAAAACCACGAGGCCGCCAAAAGTGAACTACGTTATAGCAAGAGACCCCTGTACTGCAGCTCCTAGCACACACACACACACACACACACACACACACACACACACACACACACACACACACACACACACACATAGCTGACTGATTTTTGCCCTTCTACAGTAGTGTCATCTTACAGGGTTGTGTTTCATTGTGTTTGTTCTACATCCTTAGAAGTCAACGTGCCCACTTTTTTGTATTTTTCGTAGTTGCATGGTTGCTCTAATCCCATTGTAGATCCGAAAGTGTGCACCGAGCTGGCTGATCGTTGGTGAAGGTGATTATACCACAGTGGGGAGGCTGACTGATGGCCTAGTAAATTGTTAATTAGACAGAGCAGAAGCGGCTCTTAAATTAGACGCATGAATGGAGCTGTTGTCAGCCTTATAAGTCAACCCTGTGCTGCGACTCTTCTTTCAGGCTGCCCTGCCAGTCAGGTAGAAAAAAGTGTCTGTCTGATATAAGAGGTGAGCACAAGCACACGATCATTGATCACAGTGTAAGTGGGAGTGATAGCATAGCTGATTAACATCTTTGTTTGTTTTCTCATCTGTTTTTCCCTTAATTCCTTCTGGTGTTGTTCATTCAGTTAAATGATTTCAGTTGTAGTGAATGTTGTACCTTATATGTTAGCATTATTGTTTGTCACGTAAAAACAAATTATTTCTGAGGAGTACGAATGTTTCTCATATTGAAGTCTAGAGAGGCTTTGAAACAACTTCATCAATAGAAATTTGCCAAACTGCCCATCAAACTATGATAGACAGTAAAATAATTATTTTAAGTTTAAGTCACCATTAACTCTTAGACTTTTCAAGTACTGCGTACAATATGTACATCATTAAAATCACGTTCACGTAGATCTGCAGTGGAGACCTTGGTGATTTAGAAGCAGATCCATCAGTGGGTGTCTGGTAAACACGGAGGACATTTGATATAATTAGTGAAGTTTTGCTGACAGTATCTGAAGTCGATATTGCTGCCTCGCTTTTAATAATGGTGCTGTGTTCAAATTTGTTAGGGGGATGATACCCTTAGGAAGAACTTCAGATTTCTGTTCTCCATGGTTAGATAAATAATCGCTGGCATTTTCAGCAGTGATGATTTTTATTATGACCTCTTCAGTCCTCCTTAGTTTGCAATCTCTGCAGGTTTTGACCCCATTTTTTCACGTGTTACTCAATCCCTGCCCCCATCCCCTACACACACACACACACACACACACACACACACACACACACACACACACACACACACACACACACACACACACACACCACCATTCCACCAGTCCTTAGGCCCCGTCCACATGATGACGGATTTTTTTGAAAACACAAGTTTTTAAAAACACATCGAAAATGATTTGCGTCCACACGACAGCGTTTTCAAAAAAATCACCACATGGTGAGTCAAATTTTATCCATTAGGAATCCTCCTTGTTTTGTTGTTACAACACTCGGGCCCATAAATATGACGTCACAGAGGTTTTCGTCGCAGGCAAGACGTCAGCGTTTTTAAAAAGTTGTGGATACACCGTCCACACGACAACGCAGACCTAGCGTTCTAAAAAAAAAAAATCCACCTAGACCAGTGTTTTCGAAAAGTTGGGTTTTTGTTCCGGATATCTGCGTTGTCGTGTGGACGGAAGGCGTAAACGCAACAAAAAAGTTGCGTTTTTAAAAAAAGTTCCGGCATCGTGTGGACGGGGCCTTAGTGTCTCTGCTGTTAGCTTTGTTGGATCCCATTCTTCCTGTTATTCATTTTCATGTTGAAGAATCTGTGAAGGACCATTCCTGATGGACTCTGCAGCTTGTATAAATAGCTGCAGAAATTTGTGTTTTTTTATCTGAAGGACAAATACTGTGAGCTGGGGTGGCATTTTTCAGCAAGCTTTCAAAGGATGGTGTATCCTCAAGAGGGAGAATGAAAAAAAAACCTTGAGCATATTCATACCAGGTTTTAACATGCCTCCTTGGTGCTTCTGTAACAAGTGCAAAATTCAGACCAAATCATTTTTTTGCAATGATTATCAGTGCCATGGGTGTGTAGAATCCACCAGCATAGAATCATGGCTACTTGATGGAAGGGACTTTTCCCCTCTTGTGCAGTCTCCTGACAACGTAATGCTGTCCGACGGAAGAAGTTACACAATACACACAGTGAGTACATGGTTAGACTTTGGCTTAAGTTTCACAAGAATGCTCAGATAACTGAAGTTATTCATAAAGTACCTCCCAGAAAATGTCATGAAATGTCAGAAATTGTCTGTATACAGTCAAGTATCAATAAAGCGCGCAAGTCATCTTTCATGACTTTCACATTGGAAACAGTTTGTCAGTGTTGGTAGATGTCTTCAGACACACTTGTAAGAAAGCTGTTATGGAACAAATAAGGAATGCATTAACGGTAGGACTATAACAAGGAAAAACCAATCCTAAGCATGAATAACTTTGAATTGTCTATTGCTATTTCTCTTTTTTTTATTTTTTAGTTTCATTTGGTTTTGCTCTCATGCCTCAAAATTGCATGAGTTTTCTTAAGTCAGTCTGGGTATATTGAAATTCCAAGTTGATTGGTGAAATCGCTTGAAAGTGTGTTCACAAACGGCTGTCTCTTATCCTGACAGGTAAGACAGCCCAAGCACATCATTTGCATTTCAGTAAACCAAATGGAAATCAGGCAGCATAAAATAGATATTGTCTGTTGTGACGTCCTCGTCTGGTTTTGCAAACATCAGTTGTGGGGTAGTTTAATGTCACTAATGTAGATTCATGTGCAAGTATTCACAGAAATCTGAACATTATAATCCAATGAAGCACACATTGCATTAGATAGTGTGGTGAGTCACTGGACTGCGCTCAGACCTGCCCATCTGTGATTGGATCAATCAGGTTAGATTTTAATACCTGGTCTCTGCAGAGCTCTCGAGGTGTCGGAGTTAGAATCCCACTTGTAAAAGTAGCTTATTCAGACAGGCAGACTATTAGTGGTTTCTGTGTCTTGTTATTGTTGGTGCTGCTGTCTGTCTTAATGCCTTCTGGTGCATTCCCCTAACAATTTCTACCCCCAACTCCAACCACACCTCCACCCGCAGTTTACAGCAGGTGATCAGACAGGGCCCTGCCCACCCAGTAATCAGCATTGGAGACTAAACATCAGGAGAAATGCAGATAGTGTCAGTTGGCTATTTTGGTGTGTGTGTGTGTGTGTGTGTGTGTGTATGTGTGTGTGTGTGTGTGTGTGTGTGTGTGCGCGCGCACGCGCATGTGGTCATGCTTCTGTTGCATCTTTACATTTTTACTCATTGTAAGATGTTATCAATTTGTTTCCTGTTAGTAATAATGATTACTTCTTTAAATGTATTTTCATTTATTTGCTGTTTTTTTTTTTTTTTTTAATTTGCAACTTGATTTATATTTGTTCTCTCAATATTCTAGCAATTTTTGTGCTGATAAGAATAGCACAGCTACTTTTTACTTTTCCTGTTTTTTTTAATTTTCCAATTTTTTTAATTTTTACTATTTCCAAACAGCAAGAATCTTTAAAAAAAATAATTTCCTTAAGTGAAAGCATTTACAGTCCTGGTGAGCTGTCCAAAATACACCAACAGAGCAGCAACTACATCTGTTACAGTGCAATAAAACAATTTTGTGAAAGGAGTGAGTCAATAGTAGTTTGAACCAAAATTTGATTTCCTTTGGCAGCTCTTTAATCAACAGCTTACAAAGCATTTGCTAACAAAAAAACCCATTTACTTTGTAGTTTTTGCTTCAGTCATTGCTCGTGAGTGTGACAAAGTTTTCTTTTTGTTAATGGTTCATTGTAAGTGCGTTGGCATTTCTGGGTTAGTTTTAACAATTTAGCTTTCAAAAGCAGTCAAAGAAAAGGATTGCTTTTTTTTTTATATGCTTTTTGACAAATTGACCGGGTCGAGATGCAGTGTGTGATTCTGGTCAAATAATTTCAGAGTGTCATTCATTCATCAGCGTTTGATGACTTGTGAGGGTAGATGTTTTTTGCTTAAACTATTTTGGTAAATGGATAGCCAGGTATAGATAAATTCTAAATTTTGTCAGCCATCCCAAAAACTGAGGTGGAAAAAAAGTCAGAAATTCTGCTTTTGTGCCCATTCAAGCACATTGTAATACACTGTCAACAGCAAAGTGTCTGCCTGTGAATTTGGTAGGGCACCCACCAACAATCCTTCAGAGGAAATAGTTTCAATCTTCTCAGCTTTGGGCAAAATGGGTGTATTATAAATGTGAAAAGGCATTAATGTGTGAAAAACATATAAAATTTGTGCTGCTTCTGTTGGCTTCATATCAGAATTCTATAATATTTTATGTGGCAGATATGCCTTTCTCTTTCCACAAATCAATGGCCTCAGTAGGAGGTGAGAGCAAATGGATTTTTTGTGTTGGAAATGTGTAATCCTGCATCTGCTACAGGAGAATGTGAAGAGACCAAGCAGTGAAATAAATGGAGATCTCCCTCATCTGCTACAGTTACCATGCCCTATAACCTTCACTTCGACTGCTGTTTGTCTTTATGTAATTAGACAGGGCCGCCTGTACAGAACAAAATACATTATGAAGGAAAGCTCTGGTCAGGGTCGTTCACTTGAATCAGGTTTTGTCTTCAGTTATCTCAGATGCCCAAGCAAGGTTATTCTAATTAAAATATAATGACAAGTGCTCTCAATCTGTATTTTTGTATGTGTGGACTGGGCGACAGATACATACCATCAACCACTTCTTCACAATATATACTTCATTTCTGTGTAGCCCTATGCATGATGTACTTGCCATGATTCTATCTCTAATTCTATTGCTTTCTCACCTGCACTCTTGCTCTTTCTATCTTCATTCTCAGGTGTAAATGCTGATAATCTTGAGTAGATATCAGGCCATGGCAAATTAAATGTGACCGCGACTAGCCTGCCAGGATGTCCATTATAAAGATATCTGTAATCTGCTGGGCTCAGGGGAAGCGGTGGGGAGGGGTTGAAAGAAAGTGGGATGATGATGGAAGGGGATTCAGTATGTATCCAGTGGCGGAAAGAGAGGAGAGTGGCGGAAATAGATTTTCCTCTTCTGGTGACGTTGTTTAGACAACAGCACTGTATATTATCCATGAACCTTATCGCTCTTTTAGCTCTTTTAGGAGTGAATGAAGTTATATCCCTTGAGGCATTCATTATTTTTGATGCACCTTTTGCGTGGAACACAAAAGTTAGCTATTTTAATTTTCCATAAATATTTTTCTTAATATTTTATTTCTTTTTTTTTTTGTATTTTCTACCCCTTTATATTCTTTCCCAAACAAACAGAACATAAAAAACAATAATGAAACAGAATAGAGGTGTTATAAAGAAATTAGTAACAACTGAATAGCAATAGGAAAATTAAATGTACATACAGCTAAGGAAGGGCATTTCTGGGAGATGGGTCTTTTTCAGTCTCTCCACGGTTCTACAAATTTAGTCTTTTGAAGCTTCAGTGTATATGTAATCCTTTCCATTACATTAATTTAATAAATTATACATATAAGATATACATATAAGTCATACCAATTCTGTATAGAAGGTGCACTAGGGTTAAACCAGTTTCTGTTGATTTTTTTCTGTACTGCAATACTGAAAACTTGCTGGATCTTGTCTTAATTCTAACTAATCCTGTAGCTGTACAGAATGTATCACCTTCTGTTCCCTGAGCAGTATATCCATATCTTCTGTAGATATTATGATCTGCAAATTTAAATGCTTCTATCTGCTAATATGTAATCAGTCTGTGATAAAGACTCAGAGGGGAAATTAATTCATATACAAGTATTGTGGATGATTTTATCTGGGTGCTGAGCACCATGGAAACAGCAGCATTCGAATCCTGCATTGCAGCTTTTTCAAATGGCAATGCATTACAGCAGGCAAAGGACCTGTGTAAAAAACATTCTCGTGGAATCCCTTTGACATTCAGGATTGGAGAGCACAAAGGAAATTGATCTGATTAGCATAAAGATTGTACCGGGGGATATGTCGCGAGTGCATCAGGTTGGCTGTGTTTCCAAAGTCAATCAGAAATGGTGCTTGTTTTCACATGCCTGTCTGTGAGCCCAGTAAAGCCTATCATCACAGCAATTATGCCAGTGAGGGACATGAACAGTGCCAACACTCCATCTCCAAACTGTAAACAAATTATGCTGAGGGGTCTTGATGATGTGTGAGAAATAAAATAATTTGAAACCAACTCGGATCGTCCCGCTGTGCCTTCCCAGTGTTCTCAGCCAGCAAATGTGCTGCCACAGAAAGAAAACTAGCAACAGTGTTCTATAATGTACATCTGTGATGTAAAGTGTGCCCTCGTTACTCGCGGTTAGTGTGTTCCAGGAACCACACGCAAATAATGAATTCCGCGACTAACTATGTATCTTATTTTTTATGGTAATTTAAACGTTTATGAACCCTCCCCATACTGATATTAAACCACCTTCTATCTGTATTACCTTTTCCCACATGCTTATCGACTGTTTAAAGCACTTTTGTGTCTCACGGAAGTGTGCTGAGTTCCGGGACTCATGAAACTTCCGGGTGCCGTCAGCCAATAGAATGCACATATGCTATCACGTGACTACCTACCAAAAATCCACGATGAGGGAAGTCGCAAGTGTTGATGCACGAACAGGCGAGGACACACCGTATTGCTCTTTAAAAAAAATTATAATAAAATTAAAAACTAAATAAATATATATTATATATTATATATATATATATATATATATATATATATATATATATATATATATATATATATATATATATATATATATATATATATATATATATATATATATATATACACACACTGTATGTATATTCATCAAGCATCTTTCATCATAATGTAGTTTCTGCTTTTCTAGTTTGTATAATAGGTTTTGAGAGATGCAGCCTTTTTTCTTTTTTGCATGAATAAAAGTTTGGAATTTGCACCTGGCACATTGAAGAAGTAATTGATGAGGGTAATTAAAGTATTCATGATATCATTAAAGTCAGAGGAGATTAATTTCACTGACATGGCTTTGTAATTAGTCAACAATTGGTGGCTTGTGATTGGAAACTATTGAAAGTGTAATCAATGTTTTTTCTTGTGGAAAAATTCTGCTAGTTTGCAATAAAACCTTCAGTGGTTTTGCTGTGGGTAATTGACAGGTTATGTTTTCTTCCCCCGTTGCTTCCTTTCAGGGCTTTAGCATATTGAGTTTCAAGCCTGACTGTGAAGCGATTCCCACCATGCTTTTAAATGGCATTGCATGAATAGTTGCCACATTATACAAGAGAAATATGAGACAGGAGGGAGCCCACTTCTTCCACTTCTGCTCTAAGCCTGTACACTCTTCAGTGAGAGTTTGACACACGTGCACACATACATCAGCTGTCGGAGCCCCCTACTTCTTGCTGACTCAGTCAAAATGTGTGAGAAAGTCCATGATTTTCAGGAGAGTTGAGAAATAAATGCTACTTTTCCATTTCCCACATTCAACTTCAGAGAAAGTTAACAAACAGGTGAATCTTACCCTCCAAGTGAACCCACTTGAACCTCCTCCCTTTCCTTCCATTTCTCATTTTTGTAAACTTTACTGAAAATTAGTGTTAGAAGCTCAGTAGAATTTGACATCAAGAAAAAATATGCATTCATAACTTTATAATATATTCTGTCTGAAAGCTATCAGATGAGAAGATTTGCAAATGGACAGAATGAAGAAGTCATCTCACATGTGTATCTATGAGTTATTTTAAACACCAGCCAATAACATCAGTTGCATAAATAGATTACAAAACATACAAACTCGTGTTGAAATATGTCAAGTATATTTAGATTCAGAAACATTTCCAAATTGCAATGAGAACTGAGGTATATCTGTAACTCAATTAAATAGAATATTTCTATAGAAGTCATAGAACAGAGTTCATACTATAAAACATTTCCACAGAGATTTTGTTTGAGGTCTCTTCTATCATGCTATCATTTATGATGGATGGTACTCAAAGAAATTATACATTTAAAGAGCAACCTGTCATTTTTTGATTGATTTATACTTGATGGATAATTGCCCTATGGGGAGCGACGTTTTAGAGGAGAGGAGGACTGAGAGCTTTTTTGACAGAATATTCCCATCCCATCTGTCAGCTTAATATGGAGTCATATATACATTAAGAGCGATGAGCCTTTTTTCTGCACCATATATAAACTTTGTTGTTGTGCCTGATATACTCTACTTTAAGTGGAACATTTCATGTAGTAGGGCAATTCCATTACATTGCTACGTCGAGACAAACATTTAGAAATTCTAGGAGGTCACTTGCGGTATCACTGTGTTTCCTGTCAATGGATTCCATCTGCACACATTGTCGTAATAGAGACCTGTTATTTCAAAAGCTATAGCATAATGCATTAGAAACCATAAACAGCCATTAGCTTCCTTCAGTGAGAGCACTGCACCTCACCATTGCCCCAGCAAGACATTACTCAGCAAATGGAGGGACTGCAGACTGGAAATTTTAGTGCAGAATAGCGGATGAAATGAGATACGGTTTACTCATATGGACTTTGTAGGTCTCACTTCCCAAAACTGACCTCATTTACTGAATATGCATGGTTTTCATTGCAGACACTTTTCCCCAAAAACCTGAGGGTTGTGGGCCATCTGTGGAAGCAAAGCGTCTCCAGTAATTGTCACAGACAGAAAGAAGTTGGGGGATGCAGTATAGTGACAAAGTGTGCGTGAAAAGGAAGTTTAATGGATGAGTCAAATACTTCCAGAGCCTCACCCCAGAGATTGCTGTTTGTGTCCATGTGAATCTAATCATCAAATCAAAGTTTCGATTTGTTCCACTTCTTCCCATTACTTCCTGCTCTGGCAAAATGTTAACTAATATAATTAATTATTTGTTCTGCATTTCTTTTATTCTGCATTTAATTTAATTTTAAATTGCTTTTTTTTTTTTTAACCTATTTGAAACCACAGAAATGGAGCGTAGAGGTTACACAGTGAATCCCAAAAGTTTGAAATTTTATGCACATTATGTGTGTTAATGTTGTTGGGATTTTAACTGGGGTGCAGTTTATTTGAGTCTAAACATTTTGGCACATGTTCAGTGTAAGGCAAACAGCTAAGCAAGCAGGCGTACTGTGAAATTCTGAAATACTAAATAATAAGGTGCGTGTTAAACAGACTGACAGAACATGTCAGATAGTTCAGATGGTCTGCTTGCTTTTCGTCACTGTAAACAGAACTTCTGGCCCTAATCCCATTTCCTCTAAGTGTAGCCATCTGCAGACAGGAAATGGAGTGTGAAGTGAAGGGGCGGTCATTGAGAGACACAGAGATAACGCTTTGTTTTTGATGACTGACTTGTTTTGTTTTATCTTAAAAAATGTCAACAAGAAATGTGGAATTTTAATGCATTCCATGCATTTTCTGCTTCCTTCATCTGCTGGAACAGCGCCTTGCCTGTGGTCTGGGGCCTCCTGATAAACATATTAAACACTGGTTCTCTCCAACAGCCGTAACTCTCTCTGGGAACCAGTGTCATCGTTGTCAAGCAAAACTGAGATAATAGTTTTTCTTTTGTATTGACACCTTTCCCAATTCAAAAACTGAAATAAGCTTCTACTGTAAACACATTCTGTTTCTGCGCACTCTTCCTATAAATGTGTTTATTTTATTATGACAGGAATATGTCATAATATAGTCCCCCACCCTTCACTAACAATAGGCCCTGCTGATGTTTTGTCTCCTCGTTTGGAAACTTACTCGCTTTTATGTAGTCGACATTGAAACAGATCCTCCAGAAGGATTCCTCTGTCAATACAGCAGCACTCTAATTATGTCCTCCTCATATCAGAGCAGTGAGTGAGTACTGCTTGATATGGCTCTGGAGTATTTGATACCTTCTTTATTACTGAATGGGTTTATACAGTCCGCCCTCTACCGCTGTCCCCTCTGTGCCACCTTGTCAATGAGATACAACTGGTGCTGAGCATATTGGGACAGTATTACACAATCAACTCCTTATCCACTTAGCAAGGGAATCATCTCCATTTAAGTCTAATTAAAGCCATTAATTGGGGCACATGCTAATCTATTTTGCACAGATAACAGAATCATGGGTGGCAGCAGGGCTCAATTTACCGGTAGGTCAAGATGAGAATAATTAACTGGGTATTAAAGTCATAGCATTACGTTGTCACCAGAGCTGAGACAAGACGATATGGAGGTTCTGGTGCAAAATCTATTGCAGTCTTCTCAGACTTTACCCACATTTCTCCAAAAAGATCCTATAAAAAATGTTTGTCATAAAGCAAAGATTTGAGAATAAAAATGTGTTTGCTTAATAGACAGGTAGAGCACCAAATTTGACCTTTGATAGTAGATCAATATCCAGATCAATGCATTTGTGCAGCATTTGCAATTTATTCACAAGATAGATGATGACAAAATTCAAAGCTACATGCAAACCCTGGAATGAGTTACTAGAAGAAGTAATGTAACATCAGTTTTCGAGGGTAAACAGATGCTGCTTTTGTCAAAACTTACACGTATTGCATTGTCTGCTCTGACTCTGTGGGTAATTCTAATAAGTAAAACTTGTGAAAAATTGTACATTACATAATCGGAATTAATGTAAAACTGACTGAGTTGTACAACAATGTACTGAGTTGTTTCTACTTTAAGCTTTTCCACGGCACGCAGCTCTAATGGAGGATGATGCAGACTAAATGCATTAAGGATGTGCAAAATATTTACCACCACACACAGCTGCCATTAACATGCAGCCATTATTTGAGAGACGTTTCTTGGCGACAGCCTTCAGTCTGTGAGCACTAAGTCTCTAATATTGTTTCTATATAATATGCAAACATGTAGATTAATCTATGTATACTCAGTGTTAGAAGGAGATACAATCTGGTTTCCACATACTTTTGCTTGACATTATTTATGTTTAATGCTATTTTTATTTCTACTCAACAAAGATTAGTTTCTACAATACGGTGCTTACATAACATTTCTATTCCACACATTGTTATACATTAAACTGAGTATTTAAATTAGCTGAAATTGCCATCACTACTTATGACAAAACAAACTACTTATGACAAAACAATATGCATGTTCTCTCATTAATCTGCATTGCATCTGTATCAGCCATATGTCATTATGCATTATTGCATTTGATATCTAAAGTACATTCTGAGTGAATACTGTGCTTAAAATCAAGTGAACTTTAATTCACATGCTGCTTTATATAATTTATCAGGTCTGACTACTGTTTCCAACTGTCAAAAATCCATCCAAGCAGGAACAGCCTGTGTCTCACTTCAGGGAGGGATGTATGTATAAAATGAAATTACATAGATAAATATTCAGTTTTCTAATGTAGATTAAAAAGACAAAACAAAGGCTGATTTCTGCCACAAGGAGCAAGATGAAAGCAGGGGGCTTTAAGAGTCACTCCACCTAAGGTAAGCTTTTGCTAAGCTGAGTCTGCATTTATCTCTTATCCACTGTGCTGAATACAGGAAGAGGGGAAATGGAAGGGAAAATAGGGCTAGGCATTTTGTTGCCAGATTGACTCTATCTTCAAAGAGATATTAACATAGTACCAGTCTTCCTTTTATCTTCCTTTAATTTCAAGGATGCCAACACAAATTAAAATGCAAAGCAACTGAAATGAAACTAAAATATCCTAGACACAAAGGAAGGAGAGAAGGAAGGGAAAAAAGAGGTCATTCAGGTTGGAAACATTGATTTGGAAGACAAGAAAAACACTCATTAACTGCACCATCTCAGGTCATATTTCCTCACTAATCCATTCTGATTTTGTTATGACAAAAAAAAAATGCTTATTTTTCAGTCATCTTATTATTTAAAACTAATGCACTCTTGTAGATCTTGACAGCAACAGAATAAAAGATATAAGATGCAAATTAGTTTCATGTTCAATAATTAAATGGCACAGCCTGCTAAATGAAACATTGAGTTATATGTTTGTGTACACACACACACACACACACACACACACACACACACACACACACACACACACACACACACATACATGCATACATACATATACATGTCTGTGTAGTTTCTCAGTCATCCAGGTCATGGTTATCCAAAAGCTGTTGAGTCGATCCACTGGACGTTAATAAAGTTCTTGAAGCCGTTTCATCTCTCATCCAACAAACATCCAACAAGCTTATAAACCCTGTGGGGTGTGGTCAGTGTTTTTCACATTCCAACGACCGTCGCTAAACCCGTCTGGCTCTTCAACGTTTGTTGGTGGGGGTGTCAAAGGAGGTCGTTCAGATGTGAGTTACACCTTTGTATGCTAATGAGAGTCATTAGCATGAGACCCATCACCTGGGTCAATCCGCTGAGACAATCTTTTTGGGAGTTTCGAAAGGACATGATTATAAATGGGAGAAAGGTGATATTGCAGACCACCCCCTCTATTCAGAGATGGCTTCCCCACTTTGATGTGGATGGCCTCTTTCACTCCTCTCTCAAACCATTTATCTTCCCTGTCCAGGATCTGAACATCTGTGTCCTGAAATGAGTGTCCCTCTTCCTTGAGGTGAAGGAAGACTGCCGTGTCCTGCCCTGATGTGTTGGCTCTTCTGTGTTGTGCCATGCGTCTGTGTAGTGGTTGTTTGGTTTCCCCTATGTAGACATCTGAGCATTCCTCGCTGCATTTAACTGCATACACCAGATTGCTCTTCTGACTTTGTGGTGTGGGGTCTTTTGGGTGGACCAGTCTTTGTCGGAGGGTGTTTCCCGGCTTAAAATACACAGGGACCTTGTGTTTGTTAAAGATCCTCTTCAGCTTTTCAGACACTCCAGACACATACGGGATCACTATACCATTGCGCTTGCTCTCTTCCGTCCTCACTGGGTTGTTCTCCTTTCTGGATCTTGTGTGAGCTTTCACGAAGGTCCAGTAAGCATATCCACACGTTTTTAGTGCCTCTTTCAGGTGCTGGTGTTCTTTCACCTGCCAGGTGTTCTTTCACATATCATAGGTTCATTAGATGGGCTTGTCAAACACCCCGTGTCACAGCTTTAAGGACTATTTAATGCCAAGAAAAACTCCAAACTGTTTATTGCAGTCTGGAGTTGCAGCTGTTCCCTGTTCTGCTCTCTGTTTAACAAAAACTAGATTCTGATGAGGCAATGCTGCCATTGTAAATGGGCTGTAGATTTTGGAAAGAGTTAAACCAAGTGGAACTTGTTTTTGAATACCAAAGAGCAGTTTTAAACAAAGACCATATACCATTAGGTAAGCACAGTCTTGTGGGATGTTCAGGTCACTCCACGATAAGACATGCATTTACTTTTGTGGCAACAAGATAAAATCCTGTCACCCCAGCTCCTTTTATGTTTCATCTGCCTTGAGAGTTTTTGAAAATATCTTTGCCTTCTGTATTTGTATCTCAAAACCGTAAATTGTTACCATCTCCCATCGGCAGGAGCATTACATTCTCCTCTCTTCTCTTTAGGGCCAGCTTGCAGCTTGAAGTTAGAGACTGAGTGTCACAGCTCCTTCTGAAGAAAAGATTTCTACTTTTCTTTCCCCACATGGCGTTGCTGTCACTGACATAGCATGTTTAGGATAAAACAGGGAATAGAGAATCTTGGCAGATGTTGTTGCAGGGCTGATGATGGCACAGAAGATCAGACTGCAGTAGAGATCTCTGGGAACTGAGGAAAGCAGACAAGGAGAGGGGATGCATACTAATGCTGCCCTCTGGATCTTTGTCTCTTCTTTTCTACTTTCCAGGGGTCTGCAAGTTTAGAATTCACTTTCTTGTAATGGTGCCTCCCACACAATTTTTTTTCTATGCAGTTGTGTTTTCCCAACACAGTGCTTGGAATCACTTAGCAGAGGTTGTTTCTGCTGTGAACCGCCCTCCAACTGTCTCCACCTGGGTAAACCCTGTAGATCTTACTGAACTACAGTGGAAGGGCTTTATCTCCCACAATATACAGTCGTTGTAATGAATTAAACTCCACAAAATGATGAGACGAGACGAGACTCTGTCCTTGTATTGAGGCAGCTTTCTTTACTTAATAAAAAAAAAGGGTTGTACGTCTCCCAAAATAACTGAGGCTTCTTAGCTTGCCTGCTAACAACAGCAGGCAACTGTTGTTTCTGTTTTGTTTTTTTTCTCTGCACCTCGTGCATCACTGAAATCCGACCGCCATAAACAAGTAATCAATTTCAGTTTTTATCTCCTAACTTATTCCACTTTCCTAATAAAAATACTATGAAATAAAATACATAAATATTATTTTAACTACATATTTAACATATATCAGATGAACTGTCTGGCATGAATTATTAACTTATGAATATTTATGTAGCAAATCACATCCTTCAAATAAAGTCACAACATCCTCCCCCTCAATGACCTATGTATCATCTAAATCTCCAGAGAATATAACAACTGAACTGGTCTATGTAAAACAGACCCTGAAGTAGTGCGAACTGCACATGAGCGCACAAGTCCATCACAACCTGGAAACAATTCCTCAACTCTTCCTAGTTTCCAGGACTGCCTTGGTGTGTTATCCTCCCCGATGAGAATAACACCCCCCACGTTCAGCTGGGAAGGCTGTGGCGTCTTGCAGTGATGAGCTGATTTTAAGTCTAACAGGTATTCCTTTCGCCAGCTGTTCCAGAAGCTGATCATGAGTCTTTGTCTATACCTCCATCTCCGAGTCATCTCCTCCTTGTTCACTGATGGATGGTGTGGATCCGCCGGAAATGATTTTGGAGGAAGGCTAGTGAGTCTCTGGCCCACTAGAAAGTGAGCAGGTGTCAGCGGCTGTGGTTCATTTACCTCATTGTGCTCATAGGTTATCGGCCTTGAGTTTATCACCGCTTCAGCTTCCGTCAGAATGGTGCACATTTTTTCAAAACTTAGATTAGCTCTCCCAAGTACCTTTCTTAGGATAACTTTAGCAGACTACACAAGTCTGTCCCAAAATCCTCCCCACCATGCCGCTCTGTCAGCTATGAAATGCCAGGTGATGCCCTTTTCTGACAAAAACTCTTAACAGCTGTGGATCTTTGATGCTTTCCCATAATTCTTTTAAGTCCTTGTCAGCTCTTTTGAATGTTCTTGAGTTGTCGGAGTAGATCACCTTGCATAATCCTCTCCTTGAGGTGAACCTTTTCAAGGCCAACAGGAAATTTTGTCTGTCCATAGTTGAGTTGCATTTCTGTCTATTTTCAGTAACTTCATGAGAGTGCCCCCTAGTCTGGCTCCTTTTACAGCTCCCATTAACTCCAGACGAGGGAGTGTCATCCTCTTGAGTGGGGCGACTCTGGACTTGGATGCAACTAGACTAACAGTCATTTCTCCATCCCTTGTTTCTCCCTGGATTTAAGCAACTGCACTGCAAGCCCTTTTGCTCGCATCACAGAACACATGTAGCTTTAACTTGTGGCTGTTTTGTGACTGCATATCTGTTCTGTACCACATTGGGATTGACAGTTGGTGTAGTTGAGGGAGTTCTGAACACCACTGCCGCCATTTTCTTGCTAGATCAGGTGGCAGTTCCTCATCCCATCTGAGCCCCCTCTCCCACATTTCCTGGAACATGCACTTTATCCTGATTGTGAAAGGGGTCAAAAATCCTAAAGGATCAAATATGCGAGCAGATGATTGCAAGACACTCCTCTTTGTGTTCTGCCTTTCACTTAAGGTCAAGAGCAATTTCCTGATGTCGAACACAAATTCGTCAGTTGCTGGCTGCCACACTAAGCCCAGAACCTTCAGAACTGACCCGTGCGTCTCTGGCTGTATAGCACAGTCCATGTGGCTCTCCTGCCATTTTTCCTTGAACTCAGGGGAGTTGGTCATCCATTTACAAAGGTCCATACCTGCAGCAGCCATGATGTTCTTCACTTTAATTGTCACTGAGTGTGCCTCTAACACCTCCTTTGAACTTGCAATAATCATAAGTCATAAGTCATCCACATAAAGTGAGGTTTTGAGATTCTTCACCACCTGTGGGTATTCGGACTCATATCTCATATCGCTTCAGGTGTTTCCTTATGGTGGCTGCAAGTAAGAATGGACTTGAATATGCTCCAAAAACCACTCTTGTCATCCATAACACGTGCAGATTTTCATCCTTCTCCTCAGATGGTGGGCCTGTCGTCCACAGACAACTTACTGCATCTCGGTCTTGTTCTGACAGTGATATCTGCAGAAACGCCCTTTTGATATCTGCCATGTATGCAATTTCATGCAGCCTGAATTTAATCAAGACACTCATCAAATCCGGATTCATGTTGGGACCTGTTAATAGACAGTCATTTAAAGATGGACTTCCATCTTCATGGAACGAAACATCAAACACGACTCGCAATTTTGTTGTCACCTTATCCTCTCTCAATACAGCATGGTGAGCTAGGTAGTAAGTCTCACTGCCAGGTACTGGTGTATGATCGCTCGGCACATGCTCAGCCATTCCCTGTCTTATATAGTCCTCCACCACATCATTGTATCTGCTGAAAAACGTAACATCTTTCTTAAGTTTCACCTTCAAACTTTCCAGCCTTTTCTTAGCAATGCGGTAGTTGTTCTGGAGCGGAGGATGATCGTGTCGCCATGGCAGCTCCACCTGATTACGCCCATCTTTGTAGACGGAAGTTTCTTCAAACCTCTGCAGAGGTTCTGTTTCTTCTGGGCTCTCTGTCTTTTCATTTACGATGCCCAGTGATTCCAGCTCCCAGAATGCATGTAGCTGCTCATCAATCTGCGCAGCCTCACTTAGCTGGATCTGCGTGCATGTCGTCTCTGTCATGCTGGACACTGCTACTGGGCCCTGCACTGCCCATCCAAATGTGGTCTCTAGCGCCACCAAGCTCTCTGTCAGTCTGTCTACATGTCCAGTTACTATCTTCCAATAGTAATCAGAGCCAATTAGCAGAGAAAGTTTGGGTTTTTCATCTCCAGGAAAATCAGCGAGTAGTAGACCCCTCCACTTCATCTCAGTTTGTAATGTGCTCACCAGGAACCTTCAAAACAGCCGTGCAAACTTACAGTGTTACTACTGCCTCTATCTCAATACTCTGCCGCTAATCCCAGATATTCTCCAAATTGAGTTTCACAATATTGCGCTTCACTGTAGTCGGAGCGGAGGAGCCAAAGGTGGAGGAGCCAAAGGTATGTAGGTTGAAGGTCCCCTGCCTGATGATGGGTAGCTTTAATGCTTTCACTACATTCCCGTGCACAAAGCTTCTTTGACTTCCTCCATCCAGCAAGCAACGAACAATCTTTCGACCAGTGGGACCTATCACCCGTGCCTTGGCAGTTTGTAATAATACAGTGTTCTCACAGCCAGTTTTGGTCTGTTCAACTTGGGGAATGACTGAAGAAATGACCGCGTCTGTGTTTTCTGGAGCTGCAGGTGTGCGCACTTCGTTCCCCTCACAGATGGCTACATGATGTCTGCCTCCACATGTAGCACATGGCATGCCCTTTAATCTGCAGAACCTTGCAATGTGTTTAGGTCCCAAGCAGATAAAGCATCTGCCTAGCCATTTCAGTTTGTCTTTGCGGGCAGCGACATCATGGTTTGGACATTTTTCTGGTCCGTGCTCAGTGCTTTCACAGAACAGGCGGTTTTGTGTCTTTTGGGTAGCTGTATGTAGCGCAGCTGCAGGTGCCATGCTCGGTTTCCTGAGTTTCATGTCGCTGGAGAAGTGCGATTTATTCCATGGCTTATGTGTGGGCTGGCTTTCTTTTTGATTGTATGATCTCATCATTTGCAAGGCTCTCTCTCGGCTCTGAACTTCCTTCTGCAGGAACCTTAGAACATCAGGTACCCTCCATTCATCATTTTCTCCCTTTTGACGGCTATATTCAAGAGCTATGTCCTCCGGCATCATTTGCAGTAGTATTGGGCATAGCATGCTTCCATAAGTATCTGATACTACTCCGAGTGACTCCATACTCCTGGTTTGAATTTCACTTTCATCATATAGCTGTCTCAATGCACTGACGTCAGAGGATTTTTTCACAGGAGTGAGATTCAGTAGCTTTGTCATGTGTGCATTTACAATGAGATCCTTCCTTCCAAATCTGTTTTGGAGTATATTAACTGCAGCATCATAGTTATCATCTGAGAGTGTGAGTCCTGCTACTGCCTTTGCAACTACGTTTTCAGGTAGGTAAACTTTTCTCTCTTACAAAGACCATAATTGCCGTGAATAGCAGTTTCATAGTGGCTCCAAAATTCCTGCCACAAACTTACATCTCCATTAAACTTCTCAATCATCAGCTTTGGCAACTTTACTGAGTGATTGCTGTGATGAGATCCGGCCGAGTTTGCACTTGCATCACTTAGACGAGCAGGCAGGAAGTTTGCGTTACTCACAGTTTCATGAGCCCTTAGCATCCTGTGAGCTCGTGATTTCATCCCTATGATAAGGTCCTTATATTCCTCTGTGAGTTATGTTTCTGCCTCCACGTCGTCCAGAGAAGTGAACTCCTCAATTTCCCGATCAAGCAGGCTCAAGCTGTCCTCCTTTGCTGACAACACAGCCAGCATCTCCCTTACATGATCCGTATCTAAATCATCCCTTAATAATATCCCTTAATAATTCAGCGTTCATCTGATTCAACAGCCTTGTAGTTGAACTCCGTATTGTCCGACGTTTCCGTTTAAACTTTTCAACACGTTCTCCGAAGTCCGGTCGCGTTTCAGCGTCGTCGTCTGCCATGTCTTGTAGCTTATCCCACTCCCGGGTTTCGGCACCAAAAAATGTAATGAATTAGACTCCACAAAATGATGAGACGAGACTCTGTCCTTGTACTGAGGCGGCTTTCTTTACTGGATCAACAACAAGGGTTGTACGTCTCCCAAAACAACTGAGGCTTCTTAGCTTGCCTGCTAACAATGATTCTTCTTCTACTGTTTTTTTTTTTCTCTGCACCTCGTGCGTCACTGAAGTCAGACCGCCATAAACAAGTAATCAATTTAAATTTTTAGCTCCTAACTTATTCCCCTTTTCCTAATAAAAATACTATGAAATAAAATACATAAATATTCTTTTAACTCCATGTTTAACATACATCAGATGAACTGTCTGGCATGAATTATTAACTTATGAATATTTATGTAGCAAATCACATCCTTCAAATAAAGTCACAACAGTTGTTAATAACTGATGGTAACACAAGTGACCAGACAGATGGCTAAGTATATTAAGAGAAACAAAATATTAAAACTGAAAATAAAAATTATCACTTGAAATTATTACTCACCACAGTTTATGACTACTTTGATATTTATCCCCATTTAAGAGATGAAATAGCTTTGTTTTGTTTGCTTATCTGACTTATTGGTAGACAGTAGGTACATAGTGATGATGTACAGTAAGAACCAACTTCATTTGTAGTGGACTTGGATAAAGGTATTTTCTCCCCCCAAAATTCCTTTGCAAGATAGTTGGGTTTTTTTTTTTTTTTTTTTTAACTGTCTTTGTCAGTTATGTTTTTAACAAATTGCCTTGGGTACCACTTGGAAGGGTGGATGTTGTCCAAAAAAAAGGAAGAACTAAATTTTGAAAGAGATAAAGATTAAAGGATGTTTTTTTTCTTTTTCTCTTTTATTAACAGTGTGAGAGCCCCTGAGAGCAGCCTTTGAATCATAATGTTATTGACAGATGTGCTCTCAACATTTATCAGACGTAGAGACAAAAATCGGTGTCTGTTGTCTGTTTTCCACTTTCCAAAGCTAGTGGATAGATCCAAGATCTGTTTTGTTTGAGTAAAATAATTTAAACATACTGTAGGTGTTTCATATAAACTGAAATGTAGGTTTTAGGGAATGCTAAACCTTGCACATGTTTAGTATCTCTGAACACTTTATTTTAATTTGCATGGACACATTTTTCAGAAGCATCAAGGGATTCATACATGTCTGTTTTTAAACTTTTGAATTTACATTTAAATAATATGATTTATTTTCAATCCGTAGTATCAGCTGGCAGTTCCTTTCTCTTTCAAGCTCTATAATGACAATTTTTTTAGAGCTTGAATTAATTTTGGTGAGTTAATCAGGTTTTTTTTTCTTTTATTGATTTTTTGATTCATTTCTAAAAGATCATGTTGAAGCTTATAGATCACAACACCAAGCTCGCACAGAATCCTGTTCAGCACGTACACAAAGAGCAAACGCAAATAGCAAAGTTAGTGTAGAAGCTGTATGTTTTTGTTTTGTTTTTTAATTGTAGCTACTGTATTAATATATAGTAATATTAATTTTTACAGCAAAATAAAAGTATGAAGTATAAAAACAAAAAGGCCATATTTTGCTGTATGGTTTGATGTTGGACTGAAAATGTCAATGAAATGAATGAAACTTTAAGCAATAGATCAGAGGTTTGAAGAGTGGAAACTAATCTTAATACATTTATACCAGAAAAACAACATTCTACAACAAGTTCCAGGATTCCAGAGGAACACAAAAACAGCATGCTTCAAAGTAGCTCACCAACAAGTACTTGGTTTTGGTTGACATTTGTAGTCAACAGGTACCATAGCCCAGCAGCTGCTGCTGCAGTGACTCACCTGCTCTGAAGTACCCTGGGGAGCCTGATGCCAGAGTTCATCACACATCATATTTTGCTAAGTTTGTTGTGGCAGAAATGAAATGAGAAAATGAGAGTGATAAGGGAAAGTAGAAAATGAATGGGGTGGGGATCGAACGGCATCTTTCTTTTGTATTCACAAATGTGGACATTTTATGGAAGTATGAGCAAATCACAGAGTGGAAAAGGAAAAACAGTTCCAAAAATGTTTTGTTCATAATAAAAGTAGCAATGAAACACCAAAATCTCTTGAGGGCAAAATGACATCCTCGCCTCAATGTAAAAATACAAGAGATGAAGCTGCTGTTTAGTTGGGTCCTTTGTAAGGAGTCGCCAGTTTTCGATTCCTATTTCTTCCCCACCCACAGATTAGCTATAATAGTTCACATGATTGATGTGATCTCATCTCTTAGGCTGTCAACTTTTTTTCTGATGACCAGATGCTTCACCGACTCTATTTTTGGGGAGTGTGTCCATTTTCATCTCTCACAAGATAGTATAAGCTCTTTCGGAGCAGGCTTGAACAGGTGACCTTGCCTCTGATCTTTAAAGTGATGATTTAATTGAAAGCACCTTTCAAAAAGATTTCCTGGTAGTATATGGTTTTGGAGGATGGGGCAGAAAAAATAAATAAATAAATAAATAAATAAATTATATATATATATATAAGTATATGTATATATATATATATATATATATATATATATATATATATAATGTGTATATGTACAGTGTGCTCTCACACATTCGCGTATCAAAGCTCGCAACTTCACCTCATTGCGGATTTTTGGTAGGCAGTCACGTGATACCGTACGCGCATTCTATTGGCTGATGGCATCCGGAAGTGCGCTTGATTCCGTGAGTCTCGGACTTATGTGAGACACAAAAGTGCTTTAAAGAGTCAATAACAGTGGGGGAAAAGGTAATACAGATAGAATGTGCTTCAATATTAGCATGGGGAGAGTCATAAACGTTTAAATTACCGTAAATAATAAGAGAAATAGTTCATTGCTATATATCGCAGAATTCATTAATCGCGTGTAGTTCCTGGAACGCATTAGTTGCAAAGAACAAGGGTGCACTGTGTGAGTGAGTGTGTGTGTGTGTGTGTGTGTGTGTGTGTGTGTGTGTGTGTGTGTGTGTGTGTGTGTGTGTGTGTGTGTGTGTGTGTGTGTGTGTGTGTGTGTGTGTGTGTGTGTGTGTATATCTTTTTCTCCTTTCAGCTTTTCCCTTTTTTTTTGTCTTGTCTGCATGTACTCTCATAGTTTAACCCCATAAAAGGGGGTCAACATTTTATGAGATCAATGCTTATTTTAGTCTTGCATTAAGATCTTTTATATATTTTAATGTGTGCATGTGCATCACCAGTCCTCTTTGGGAACTAAATTGTCATTCTTTATAAGAATGTCCTATTGTGAGCCAGAGAGGTAAGTGCTGCACCTCTGTGCGTTAAGGGGGGAAGCAAAAGGAGACAGGGAGAGAAAACAGAAACAAGGTAGTGGATAGACAGGAAGTTCTGCTGGAGTGAAAAAGATTTAGGCTGTTTTATCATATCTTAGAACTGATACCTTAATACCAATGTTACAAAACACCAGATTAGTGGAGGTCCTGACAGTATAGAATAGACCACCAGAGAAAACCAGTGTAGGAGGACGATAGAGGGCATAAGACTGTGATGTCTGAAGAGAGACTCATCACATTCTGACGGGACCCAATGGTTCTCAATAATTGGACTCGACAGTAGCTGGTAAGCCCTGACCCAACATGCATGTGTGATGGAAACAAACGCCCAGATAGGCTACTAGAACCCAACAGGGCCATTGTAGCTGAGTACCCCCAACTCCGTCAGCCAGGAGCACCCAGAAGCCATCACCCGAAGAGCCACTGGTGCACCGAGAATCATGTAGACCAGAGACCCAGAGGAGGCAGCAGCAGCTACCGCCAGGGCACATGGGGCAGGCCCAAGGGGCACAGGGCAATACATTCACTATCTCTCCTTTGGACATGTGCAAACCATCTCAGTCTGGCCTCTCTGATTTTATCTCCAAACCTCTAACATGTGCTCTAGTGTATATTTATATACAGCACGTGTTAGAGGTTTTACAGGTCATGGTTATCCAAAGCTGTTTAAATCAATCCACTGGACTTTAAGTTTCTTGAAGACATTTCACCTCTTATCCAAGAGGCTTCTCGAGTTTTGATGGTGGTTGGTCTTGTCAGTGCTATTCACTTCAGGGAAGGCAGATGATTTGAGAGAGGAATGAAAGAAGCCATCCATGTCAAAGTGAAGAAGCCATCTCTGAACAGTGGGTGGTGGGGTGGTCTGCGACATCACCTTTCACCCATTTACAATCAGGTCCTTTCGCAACTCCCAAAAAGAATATGTGTGCAGATTAACCCAGGTAATGTGTCTCATGCTAAGAACCTCATTAGTATACAAAGGCTCGGTGAAACTCGCATTTCAACGACACCCCCCCCCCTTGACACTCCATGGCAGCCCCATCAACTATTGTTGAGGAGCCAACTACGGTTGTTGGAATGTGAATAGCACTAACCACACCCCACAGGCTTAATAAACTGGAGGAGCCTTTCAAGAAATTTTCTGAAAGTCTAGTGGATTGATTTAAACAGCTTTGCATGATCAACTATAATAACTTCAGATGGCCAAGACAGTGCTTTGCTAGACTGGTAGCTCACCTTACTTTACCTATTCTGTTTAAGTTTGTGTGGCTTGGCAAATGGTAGTCAGTTTTGCTTTGTTTTGTTTTTCCATGGATGAAAGCAATACCATTTTAGCTAAAGTTTATAATCTGGACATTGTTAATTCATAGTTTCAAGGCAGTCCCTTGTACTTAAGTGGTCTGTTTATCGGGTTTTTGTCATTTTGCTTGCTAATATAATCACTTAATTTTTTTGCAAGTTTTTGATAATTGGAATTTTCCTTGATTAAAGCCAGTGAGACTGCTCAGTGATATTTTTAAAACGACTATTGATAAGTAGGTAGAGCAGATGACAGCAAAAGCTGCTGAAATCACTGTGTTGTGATTTGTCTTTTATAACACTGGCTATTGGGAAATGAGCTTGGGAAATCAAACTACAATACATGGTTCAAAACAAAGAGATGCTATAACATTCTTCAAAACAATGACCCCAGGGCAATATTTTTCTGCAAGAAGCCCTTTCACACAGAGACATATGTGTTTTTGGCAGCTGGAAAAGGTTACAAAAAATGGAGATGAACTCCGAAATGACAAAGCCCTGCAGACCGTTCTCTGAAGAGCTGATACTCCTAAATGCCTACATGCGTTTTGGAAGTCACTTGTTCAGTTACATATTTGTAACGCCTTATTAAGTTCTGCTTTTCATGTGCTTTGTGTTTATGATCTAGTCCTATTAAGCTCTTCATTGAGATCCACTTCCATTAAATGGTGTAAAGTCTTTTCCTTATGCCTCAAATATTGAATGGAAATACTGTACAGTGTGCCCTTGTGCATTCACGCGGGAAAGCTCGCAACTTCAGCTCATCGCAGATTTTTGGTAGGCTGTCACATGATACCGTACGCGCATTCTATTGTCTGACGGCATCCAGAAGTGCACTCGGCTTCTTGAGTCTTGGACTTACATGAGACACAAAAATGCTTTAAACAGTCAATAAGCATGCGGGAAAAGGTTGTACAGATAGAATGTGGTTTAATGTCAGTATGGGGAAGGCTCACAAATGTTTAAACCTCACCTCCGGAGCACTGCCGAGGCACCCTTGAGCAAGGTGCCGTCCCCTATACAAATTGCTAATTTGAGGCGCACCAAGAAGGAGCTGCCTGCCACTCTACCTCCCTTGCATGCCTACAGGCCCCCTTGTGTGTGGTGTGTGTATTACAGGGGCCTGTACACACTAATATGCATGCATGTGATTTGATTTGATTGACAAACAAAAACTAGAGCGTGCGTTCTTAATTTCCCTTCAGGGATTATAACAGTGTATTAAATTAAATTAAACTAAATAATAAGATAAATAGTTCATCACTCTAATGCGGAATTCATTAAGCTTATGTAGTTCCTGGAACGCAATAACCGCAAAGAAACTGGGCCTACTGTAATTCTATGTGTTGAATTTGCTCTATTTGCTTTGTGCTGGCATTTCAGTGTTGTATTTTTAAATATTATTAAATCAAGTATGCTGCTGGCAATTCAAATTGAAAAATATCCAGAGCCAAAGAAGGTCCCCTTACAGTGTCAGATTGTTTTTTCATACAATGAATCTTTCTACTAATGTAGTGCTTACTTTGATGTTGATCCACAGGCTTATGCACCCTCATTATGAAGCTTTCTACTGCTCATTCTGTATTTTGTTTGACACTTTATCAGTACCACTTTATGGTCATACTAATTTATTATTAATTTACATATTTGGAAACCTAGTTCATCTAACCAGTGCTAACCCAGTGCATCTATGAATTATTGCTCGGTAGGGAGTTTTCAGATAATTTAAATAGTTAGCTCAATAATTAGATAATAAATGTTTCTGTCTGTCTTATGAGTGCAATCATTAGTACAAGAAAATTCAAATTCTGCCTTACTATTTTTAGAAACCTGAACCTGATAATTATTCATTGAACATTGTGAAAAACATTTAAAATGGTTGCTTCAAAAAGACCCTTACAGTAAATGGTAGCATAGAATGAAACAAATAGTGATGTGAGATATTTGTACTTGTTCCAAAAGGCAAGTTTAAGCAATTTCCTAAAATGAGCATCATTATTTTGGCTACTTTGGAATGTGGAAGAAAAATCTTGAAACAATATGCAAAACAGAAGACATACTAATAAATCTTACCCAGCTGGCTGACTTTTTAAGATAAAAATGAAGCATCACTAAGGATCTATAGAGACATTTTTTTTAAAGATTGTCTTCTCTGCATTGCATTCTTCTGAAGGGACAGATGAACACTAGGGGGCAAGCGTTAGCTTTTCTCACATGTCCACACACATTTAAACAATTGGATCTTATCTTTTACCTCCCCCATCCTTTACACTTAAGATTTTCTGTGTGTGTTTGTGTATTTCTCAGTGGTATATTACAGACAGTGGATTCACTTGTGTGTTCATACTGGTGTGGTTGTGGGCTTGTGTGTGGTGACCTACCCACATTAATCTTCATCCAGATATAACATTCATTGGGTTATTTACAATTCTGATTGATGGGAGTTGTGTGGAAGTCTTGCATCAAATTAGGAATTTATTGGATCCCTAAATCTTCCTCTCTTCTTCCTTCCCTTTCTCTCTATCATTCTAAGATAAGAGAAGATACACTTTATTGATCCCCTAGGGGAAATTACATTTGTCACTCAGGTGTACATTTGTTACATTTTTTGTGTTAGTTTTTCACACACTATGTATGTACAGGCCCCTGAAACAACCACAGCACACAAGGGGGCCTGTAATCATGCAGTTAGTATACAAACACACATCAAGCTGTACATCGGGAGCCTGAGTGACGGGCAGCAGCTTCCTGGAGTGCGCCCCAATAGAGCAGCTTGTAAGGGGGACGGCGCCTTGCTCAAGGGCGCCTCGGCAGTGGCTGGGAGGTGAGCTGACGCCTCCCACCGTCAGCTCACACTCCGGAGATGTTCTGGCGGGAGCGGGAATCGATCCACCGATGGCTGGGCGATCTGTCTTCAAGACCTCTGCTCTACCGCTGAGCCACTGCCGCCCATTCTTGCTGAAAACCAAACACATTATCCAGGCTATTTATTTTAAGATATGCTAGCTGTTATATTTTTATCTGTTCTCTCCTGAGCTTGTACTCTGTTGAGTTTTTATCATTGTAGGATGGTTACATTCTCTTTTTACCTCATTCTTATTCTTCCTCTTTTGCCCCAACCTATTGTCTCCCGTTCTCCCACTGTCTCGCTACTGAGTCTCTCGTCTTCACTGCATGGTGGTTCCTTTGCTTTGTCTGCCTCAATTTGGATCATTTCTTCATTTATGGTGTCAACTCAGACCTCCTGATCAAATCCCAGCAGCTGCTGAGTGCTTTCATCCTGCAATGAGCTGCCCTGTATCTGTTTTATTGCCTCCTTTTTTCCCACAATTCTTTGCTGGTGCAAGAGTGGTGCCTCTCTCTGTCTGCGGGTCTGTCTGCTGTGTCGGTTGGTCTGTTGTTGCTGGGGATCGGTGAACAGATGGTGCGTTATGTTTCCCCCTGCAGAGAGTGAATGATGCAAACTGCAGTATCATGCAAGATGGGTTTTACTGCAGAAAGGCCGTCCACAATAGATCTTTGATATTTGTTTATTGTATAATGGCGTATGAATGATAATATATCACAATCTGTATAAATTGAAAGAATAGAATAGAATAAAAGTCTATATTTCTCAATGTAACATTAGTTTTTTGCTCTTTGAAATGTTTATTAATGCATTAATGTTTAGTTGAATATTCAATTACAGCTCAAAACATATTTGGCCAAAAGTTTTTATACCAAGCTAAAGTTGAATGATGAAAGCAGCGTCCTTGGCTGTTTTCAATGGCTTGTGGTGAATTATTAAGAGTTCGATAAGGAACCTCTTTGTGTTGCAGTACGCTGAGGCCCAAATTAGTTTGACAGCTCTTGAGTTATGTGGAGATTATAGGCTTCAGCAAAACTCCCTCGGCAATGCTGCTAGAGCTAGAAATTTGTAGGAAACTAATATCAGTTTAAGCAAATAGGCCCACATCCCTCCTCGAGAGAATTAGTGGGTTGGAAAGGACTGTAACCCCCAAGAGGCTGCTCTTGGGGGTTAAAGCCAATATTAACAAAGTGGATGAATTAATTTAAGAGTAAATGAATTTTACCACTGATATTGCCAAAGCACAGGAATGGTAGAGGTTGGTGGACTAGGATAACCACGAATAACGAATAACCACGCAGCCACTATCATGCAGTATTGAATTGTACCACTTCAAGCAGACGTGCCTTTTGAACTGCATATGAATGAGTTGTTTTTGGGCCAGTAAAGACACTCATAACACAAGATTATAATTCTGCTTTTGCTAATCATAATAAAAGTCAATGGATTAGTCATTGGAGAAATAGTCAAGGTCCTTGCCCACGCAGCTAATTGAGGTCTTATCTTAGCCAAGCCTGTAATGCATTAATCATCAATTTCATGACATGATCTTAAAAAAGGGCTGAAGCTCCATAATCTCCCGACGCGGTCTGGAAATGCAAAGTGTTGTGTTTTTAAAACCCCATGCACAGTCTTATGGATGTTCTAAGATGATCAATCTCTGAAGGTGTTAATTACGTTGGCGTAATTGTAAATAAGCAATTCAAACACACTGTGATTTGTTGCTCCTCTTTATGACCGATTTCTCTTCTGTTTGTTGTGGTACAAGGCTCTTTCTTACTTTCTGCTGGCTAGTGAAACTAATGACAATCTGTGGGACCATGATGTGTTACTCACAGCAGAGACAGAGCCTGTTCTTGTTTACTCTACTTTACCGGAGGCAGTTTACCATAGATATAGCCAACAAAAGTGAAAGAGCAAACATAATCTATTGTTAACCACTTCAGTTGATTCACAGACTTTTCTAGATGCCCTGTAGGACTGCGCCACTATATATGTGAAGCTGTATGTACTGTAACTAATGCTTGCTGCTCACCCTAAAGCTATTATTCCTGGGGGGAGCGTGTGTCTCATGATCCATTGTTTTCTTTTTACCTAAATAGATTTTCCCCTGAGGAGAGTAAAATTATCATCTTTGTCCTGTTGTTTCAAAGCATGCCAAGCAACTTTAATTGCCACTCAAAGGTGGGTTCTTCGAGAATTTCGAAATATGATTTCTCACATCAGTATGCACTGGTAATCAGCATGACAGTGGCGGATAGCTGCATTGGGAGTAAGGAGTAGGCAGTAAAGATGGGTTAGAGATTTGCATAATGGTTGAAGTCCCCACCATCAAGTGGGGGCTACTCACATGAACATTTCCATAAGCAGAATATAAATACAGCACACACATTTTTTTAGATTCAGGTGCTCCATAGATTCTCAGAGCGGAAGGAATCCCCCCCTGCAATCTGCAAAGTTATGCATTATGTGAAGAGGCACGTGTTCAAGCCATTACATACTACAAATGCATCACACTGACAGTAAACTAACAACATGCCATATACTGAACACAAATGATCAATCAGAGGATGCTAATTATAAATGTGAGCTCATGTGAAAGGTTTGATGGATTCTTACAGCACACCTCCTGGATTAGTCTCATTGAGTCAGCAATATGATTGTGGTGTTTGCATAGACATGATTATGTTTATAGTAAAAGAAAAAAAAGGAAAAATATGAGAATCAGACATTCATCTTGACATTGTTTTTTCACACACGTAACAGATAAAAGATCAGAATTTCCTCAGTTACTTTTTTATAGAACACCGGATCAAGTTCTATGAGTTTATAAATGAAACATCTTCTCCTTTCGGCTTTTCCCTTCAGGGGTCGCCACAGCGAATCAATTGCCTCCATCTAACCCTGTCTTCTGCATCCTCTTTTCTCACACCAACTACCTTCATGTCCTCTTTCACTACATCCATAAACCTCCTCTTCGGTCTTCCTCTAGGCCTCCTGCCTGGCAGTTCAAAACTCAGCATCCTTTTACCGATATATTCACTATCTCTCCTCTGGACATGTGCAAACCATCTCAGTCTGGCCTCTCTGACTTTATCTCCAAAACCTCTAACATGTGCTGTCCCTCTGATGTACTCATTCCTGGTCCTATCCATCCTGGTCACTCCTAAAGAGAATCTCAGCATCTTCATCTCTGCTACCTCCAGCTCTGTCTCCTGTCTTTTCTTCAGTGACACTGTCTCTAGATGAAACGACATCGCTAATCTCACCACAGTTTTGTACACCTTTCCATTCGTTTTAGCTGAAGCTCTTCTATCACCCGTCACACCTGACACTTTCCTCCACCCGTTCCATCCTGCCTGTACACACTTCTTCACCTCTTTTCCAGACTCTCCATTGCTCTGGACTGTTGACCCTAAGTACTTAAAATCCTCCACCTTCTTGATCTCTTCTCCCTGTAACCTCATTCTTCCACTTGGGTCCCTCTAATTCAGAAACATGTACTGTCCTTCTGATGTTTTATAAATAAAACATCTCATCAACATTTAACATAATTCATTTTTATTTGAACTGCTTCATTAAAGTGCTGTTTATATTGTTTTCCTCCTGTTTCAACTTTATCAATGATTTGTGTAGAGGGGGAAAATAGCTAGTGATGATGATGACACTCTGTGATTACTGAATGATGACTGCATGATAACAGTCATAAACATGTTGTGCCTATACATGCAAGAAGAAATCTAATAAATAAAAGAAAAAATTACAAGCAGGCTAGAGGAAAAACTAATAGCATAGTATAAAGAATTGAATTTTCAGGTCGGCTTTTTTTTTTTTTTTAATATTTAAATAAAATGGATATTTCTGTATTTAGTTTTCCTGATAAGGTATGAATGTTAATGGACAGCTATTTTTGTTAACATACTTTCTTTGATTTATAAGATCCTTTTTTTCTATCAATGTTTTTACCTGAAAATCAGATAATAGGTAGTCAATGCATTGTTTCTCATATCCTCTGACCACTGGAAACACTTAAGCGTTGTGCATCTACGAATAAGACGTAAGACCATTACGTCTTATTCGGCAATGCATGGATGAACTTAAAGTAGCCACTGAAATTGCTCTAATGCATTTGTATTATTCTGACTTATCAGGCCCATTTGCACAAGCACTAGAAATGGCATTCATATTACAAGTCACCAGGAGTTTACAAGCTGGTGCTCGAGGGAAAAAGAAACAGCTGAAAGATGCAGTTTAAAACCAGCAGATTGTTTTTTCTCCAGGGTTGGAATGACTCATTACTTATGGAGCAAAAGAAGGATTCTTGTCACATGGGTCATCCCATAGTGCAGTGACATGCAAATTGCACCATCAGTTGCACTGTTACAGTCCTTTGGGGATTGTGATAATTAGAACAATGCACACATTCAACTGTATATAAGTGTTGTGTACAGATTGTCATTATGTTTGGTTTTCTACATTTCAGTAACAGGTATTTGATAGCTGCTTCACTGGATTTAGCCCAAGGATGTGTTAGGGAGAAGAGGTGTTAGAGGGCATATTGGGGCAGGCTGTCATGGCAGTCAGCCTAGGATCATCCCTCACATGGGAGATAAAGAGCTGGAATGATGACTTCCCAGCTTGAGCTGAGCTTTGGGCAGGAGCTCGACCTTTCCAGTAAAAAGGTGACTGATCTGTGTAGGCTTGGGATGTAGAGAACTGCCCTTATCAAGCCAATGGTAAGGAGGAGGAGCAGGAGGAGGAGGGGTAGAAGGAGAAGGTGGAAGAGGAGGAGGAGGAGGAAAAGACAGCAAGCTGGATAGAATGAAGAAATTTAACTGATTCTCGGCATGACTGGTTGGTGATGCTCTCTCTCCCCTCCTTTCTTTTCTTCATCATTCCCTTCTGCTATCCCACTTATCTGAGCTTCACAATAACAACAACAACAAAAATCCATTTTCTCGCAATAGGCTGCTTTGTCTACGAAGAGCACATCGGTGCTGAGGTGGATGGTAAATAATGCACAAGTCTTCCACAATTCTTCCAAAGGAGGGAGCACTCAATATAAATCTCTGAAGAGGGCTCATTAAACCAGTGAGGCTACAGCCGTTTTTATTCCTTTTTGGGGGCAAGGTGAGGTAAAAGTGTGAATGTGCCTGAAGACAGTATCTGTAGCAGAGCCCATTATCCTACTGCCTTATCCATTGAAACTGAAAGAGGAATCCAAATGGGAGAGAGCTCATAAACTCACAGTCTGCCTTTGCTGTGGTGCACTGTAGAGATTCACCAGTTAGATTGTGCCCCACCTTTTACCGATAAGTAGGATTGAGAACTTGCTTATGGAGTCTGATTCAAAGCAGCTATTGATGAAAGCATTTGGATAGCTTGATTACGTAACACACAGAGCTGTAACTTGACATAATATTAGTGAGAATGACTCTGGATACACAGCTATTTGGGCTTTTCCTCCCTTTCTTTGAGTATCAGGACCTTTGTTTGATTTTTGTTTTCATTTGTTTGAGATGAAGTGTCTTTATTATTCTCCTCACATTTCAGTCTAATTCCATTTCACTGGTGTTTCAGTCTCAGACAAGAAGCTGTAGTAATTGTTATTCTTTTTAAAGCAAGCAATCAACAGAGATCGAGACAAGACTATGAGAAAGACTATGAGATATCCTGTGTGTGCTTGAAGGTGTCTATTCTCCCCTGTACTTTAATATACACACATTTTGATTCAACAGACATCGTTAAATACCTTTCCAAGGCTGCAGTTCTCCCACACTTTGCGTTGGATTGGAAACACAAGTAAAGAGAATCGAAGAAACATAGGAGACAAGGGATGGTCCTTTACAATCAACTTTACATCCACCTATATCCACTCCTACAGATTACTGCATTCTCCAGATATTTACATATTTTTCAAAATAATTTTCATTGCATAACAAATCCCAACATATCCTTTTTTGACAGCTTCATGTTAGTGAGTTTTCTAACAAAAAAACAAAAACAAAACAACAACACACGGTTGAATGGCAAAACTAGGCCTTTTGTTATTTGCCTTCATATATTAGCTTGCAGGATTGTTCTCAAAAGATAAAAGGAAGGAAGAGGTTTGTCTTTTTCAGGTCAACACACCTCCAGGGTTGTCTACACATCCAAAATAGATGGATCTACAAGAACACTGGCCAGATTTAGGTAGCGGTTCATTTTTTTTCTTTATTATTTTCATTTTCTGCTATTCTCAAGACATCTTCTACCTTTTGGTAATTGTTTTGCAGATCTTGTTGGCGCATTATGTCATTGTGTTCCTTCTACAATGTGTGTGATGAGTTATCAAAAGGAAACAAAAAGCATTTAAATGTTTGAGATAATGGATAACTAATTGTGGGTATATGAGGTTGAAAATTATACATGTATCATACCATTAGCTGCAGTAACTTAATAGATGCTGTAAACAAAGGTTGGGAGATTAAGGATCAAGACTTACTCGTGTGATTAATTGGACAATGTAAAATCACCAGCACAGCATGAGATCTGCCAGCCACCATACACTGAATAAACTAGTTGCCACCTGCCCATACTGTTCTAGTGGTACATATCATTTTCTTCTTCTGTTATGCATTGACTTGCTTTATTAGAAATCAGTCCAGTTGTTCTCCATCATTAAGGTGTCATTAAAACATACGACCCTGCCCATACATACCACTATATCTTTCATCCCTTTCAAATGAACACTCACCATGTCACCACACAGCTCAGCTGCTCTGTAGCTAGCATCATGAATAACAACTTGACGAGCACTTTGCTGTATGAAATGTCATCTAATAGTGAGCTTTGTTACTGTGTTTGGATTTTAGTGGACATAAAGCTGCAGTAGCAGCTTCCCCATTGCAAGAGCATTTGTTTCTACCAGAGCTTTGAACCGGTTCATGGAACAAAAACGAAAAAAAACGGAAACTTTAGATTTTTTTAATGTTCCGGAACAGAAAATAATTGTAAAACGGTTAATACCACTTTTTTCTTCGTTCTTAAGAAAAAAAAAATTGACTTCATGTTTCACTTCCTGTCATTAACGTGGTATGAGAGTGGAGGGAGGTAGCGGCTATCAGCAGCAGTTAAGAAAAGGGCAGTCTCCCAGTCACCATTTATTCATAACAGGTAAACACTGCAGTGTGTAAATCTTAAAAATGTACGATTTAGACATTAACTCATTGGCTGCAGTGATTTTCAGGGCAGTGTGTCCCCGTACTGCCAGCGCTTTGTTGCAATGTTGAGCTATGGGAGAAGCACAATGAAGATCTGTTGTCCAGCAATAAATGACATGGTGGAAGTTATTCTTGTCTTATTTTATGTAGTGTCTAAGTAGGAGGCATAAGCCTTAACTACAGTGATATAACTTGCATAAAGCAGAGGTGTAGGGCTGTGGTAGTGTTTGCTATAGGGTAGGGGCATATCTATAACTATAGTATGTAAACTAATTGCTTTAGTTGCCAATTAAATTTAAAAGTCCTCAAGTTACCGTATTTTGCGGACCATTCGGCTCATTGTATAAAGATGCAGTCTAAATAACCAAGTTTATTTCTGTACTTTAACCGGCGCACATTATTTCCCGGTGCATGGTTGCTAACGGAAGCAAAAAGCTGACTGTGGTTGGACTGTGTTGTACTACATATTTAAATTTCAAAAAATATACCAACATTATTTTTTAACTATGTTTTTATTTCATTATTTTTTGAAGCGGTGGTATGGGCGTGCATGGAGTCACAGATCAAGAGGTATGGCGAAGCATGAAAAAAGCCCCCCGGTTTCTTTACGTGAACCACAACAACCGGAACTGATCGGAACTGGTCGTAAGCGTGTCTCTTCGCTGACGCCATTGTCGGGGGTCTTTAGCCAAACAAATGTGGTTAACAGCATACCTGCAGTACAGTACCGGCATATACCCTATACCGGTACCTACTGGAGGTGTGCCGGACGTAGCCTCGCGTCATGTTCTCTAATTGGTCTATCGCTGCCAGCGTACGTAGTGACGTAATACGTCCTGTGTCGGTGGACAATCGTTGATTTGTTAGTTTGTCCGAATGTTCATAAATCGATTGTTTACGAACACTAAAAATATACAGGTAGTTAAGGACTACCTGTATCTATTTAATTAAAAAGTTTATTAAAAATTATGCCAAAAGAATATGTGCCAAAATAAGATTAGCTGAAGTACAGACATTTGTTTTATCATTTCTGTTTGTTTCCCTGTCTTCTCACCTACAACCTGGAAGTGTTAGTGTTCTAAATGGAGGAATGAATTAGCTTGGACAATCCATACCTGCAACAAAAATGATATTTGCTATATTGTCTATATGATTGTCTTTAGTTTATAGAAAATCTCCCCTCTGCCATCTGTTAAGCTGTGTCCATTGTAGTTCCAATGGTCAAGTCGGCCTTCCTAATCAGTTTGTGAATCCTATTCCTGTTGGCAGTGTATGCAGCCTCTCCCCAGCACACCATACTAAAAAACAGGACACTGGCCACAGTGATAAAAACAGCACTGCAGAGGCCTGTGAATTCTGAAGGATTACAGCCATTTAAGGACATATGAATGACTTTGACCTCTTTTACACAACACATCCATATATGCAGTTAAGTCCACTTTATGGTTCAGCTGTATCCATAGGAATCTTTGGTGGGACAGAAACTATACTTCAGGAGATGGTAGTAGGGGCTGGTCGGGACCTCCCCCGACTAAATTTACTCACAATCTCCTCAGTCAGTGATGTTCAGCTTTAGATAGATGTGGCTGCACCAGTACACAAATTATCCAATAGTGCTCCTGTACACCCTTCCACCCAAAAACAGACAAATGTTGCTGAGTCATCACAAAAATTCTGAAGAATTGTCAAGAGATATTCTGGAGGTCTGACATGTACAAAGTGAACTAGAATGAGGACAGAACGGTTCTCTGTGATACACCTGTGCTGCAGGTCACCTTTCGAGTAACACAGTTTTGCAGGCAGACAAACTGTGGAAGTGATGTCATAAGACTACCCCTGATTCCACCACCATGGCCCTTATCTTCTCCCCAAGCAACCTGCAGGCTGGATTCTGTTGAAAGCAGAGAACATAATCCTCACAGCGTCACCACAGTTGACAAGGTGTCCATGTCCCCCCTAAAACAGGTAGATGAGAGCATCAACCACTACAATCTTTGGCTGGAAAGCAAACTAGAAGGGATCCATATGCAAGTTTCGTGGGTATATTTAGTACAGGAATCTGCAAAACCAGAGTAAAGTAAAAGCCTCCTTAAATAAACGCGGCTGGGCTGCTTATTTTCCCCAATAAGCAGCAGTGGACTGACATTAACATCTGACTTTGAACCCACATAAATGCACAAAACAAGGCCTGTAGGCATAAAAAGAGGTGATGCATGGCTACACATGAAGGCTGGTTTTGTGGGTGAAACATAAAGATGAACAACAATTAACATTATGGATGTATAAACAAGATTTACATGTCAGTACTGCTGGGCAGTTAAGTCTGTATACTTCAATGTTATATCCTATCACCTTAGAACAAATTTGTAAAACAGTTGAATGGAAATGCTTCTTATCAGTGAAAACTTTCTAACACAGTGTGACTGCAGTGACTTCTGGCTATATCAAATGCACACCCCTGTTGCTTTTTGTTTGCGACATATGCCAAACAAAAAGCAACACCTTATAGCATCAGTAGATTTAATTCCTTAACAGATGTGAATGTTAAGGGTTAGATGGAGTTTGGTTAGGTTAGATGGAGGCAATTGATTCGCTGTGGCAACCCCTGAAGGGAAAAGCCGAAAGGAAAAGTTGACTGTTGTATTATAGACTGAAGATTAAGTGCTTGTTTGATGTACTTGTATGTTATTGTATTGTATTGTATTGTTGTTGTTATTTTTTGTTATTTATTGTTATTGTAACTCACACATAAACATAACAGAGTTTATCTAGAACAAGTTTTTCTCCAACGAGCAGAACAAGTGACAATCATTCACTTGTTCTGCTTGTTGGAGAGAGGGCCACCACAGGACCAGAATTTTTAGAAATGAAGTTGTCAAAAAGATGTGGCGCGTAAGATGTTTCCGCCCATTTCACTTCCTGGCCTGAAGAGCATATCAACTATTCTTTTGCCTACAGCAAAGTTGACATCAAACAAGCGTCAAACTGTGTAACCACTCATTACAGCATGTTCCGTGTTCCGACCGTCTCAATGTGTTTTCTCATCTCATCATGCCCAAATAAATGTAACTGCCTGTGGCTACTGTCACAGCTCTTTCCCACTCCAGCTGACATTTCACATGAGATGCTCGCATTATCTGAAGCTATCATTGAAAATGTAGTGGTGTCTTTATTTTTTTGTAATATGATACAACAGTGATTCAGTATCTCATATGCCTTTATGCTGGAAGAGTATCTTAGAAGGATTACAGTTCCCACAGAATTTCGAATTATTGACACAAGATCCCAAAAAGACAAATTCTGGGAGCAATCATGTTGACAGCAGCTGAAATGTAAGAACCCGATTTATATTACAATGCATCCCTTCCTCTCAAAGTTATGTAAACAGGCACATTATATAGCTTGAATCTATGGTTGAATCATGGTTGCCCATTGTGCCACACAGCTTTGAGCAATGTACCATTCCTGGGCTTGCAGTAGGAGCGAGTATGACTAAGCCACAGTGGCTCAGTGTAAAAGAATCGAGCAAGCCACAAAAACCACACTCTGTGTCCAAGACAGTGGTGCAGCGAGCGGACGACCGACGCTCGTTGCGGGGGTCCGGGGGGCCCCCCATGGGAAATTTTTTAGAAAATGGGGTTGTTTTCCTGCATTCTGGTGCATTCTGAGGGCAAAATCTTCTGTTCAGTTTACCTATAAAAATACACTAAAGTCAACAGTTCAAGCTGAACTATCTTTATTTCTGCCCTACTTTATGCAGGAATAAATGTGAGATTCAACAATTGAAAACTTGAATTCACTATGTGAAGATACAGTCATACAAAATACAGTATTACTCAATGTTTACTAGTAAATTTTACTGGTTATTCCTGCCGGTCATAGGGATCAAAAGTCTAAGACAAGTATTGATAATATCTTTCATTTACCTTCTGATCGGTCTGTCACCACTCCTCCCCCCTCTCAGCATTCACCATTTGTTTATTAATGAGGACTTTAACACAAACTCTACTATAAAACACTGGATTCTTTTGATCGATCGTCCTCGCCTTGTCTTACACCAATCTGCGGGTTCAGCTTGTAAAAAAACAAAATTTTGTTTTTCATTGGACGAGAGGAGGCGATGACCCGAGTGCATATTTAATGATCGAGAGCGTTCACTTCGGCTATTTCTGGCACCGACGGCAATAGCTACAGTATTTCTGGCGCCACTCGCTAGCGGAAGTAGCGGGGCTAGCGCCGCTCGCTAGCGGAAATAGCGAGAGCCGCTAGCGAGCGGCAGTAGTGGCGCTAGCGCTGCTCGCTAGCAGAAATAGCGAGTGCGGCTAGCGAGCGAAAAAGTTGTAAGTTTTAGCCTTTTTTCCGTAAAAATAAGAACGCCACTGTGGCTACACAGTCTAAAAACCTTCTAGCCAATCTGGAATTTACTTTGCCTATGGCGAAGTGGCGAATGGCTAGCACAAACCCAGCATTCTTGCCTCTAAGCCCATAGTTCTCCACGATCACATTTCTATGAAACCACAGCTGTGCATCTTTTAAAGCCATATTTATATACAACTTCATCAATTCTCATTCAAGCAACTAAAATGATTGATTGTGCCTCAAAAGTGACTAAAAGTTAGTTGCATGGGTTTTTTTTGTGGTTTTTTTTACTTCATTGGACATGTCACCCAATGGGTCCAGTACCCTCCATCCCTGCTGAGGTCTGAATGGTTAGATAATTACAAATGGATTTTTTTTTTGACTGACAAAAAATGCCAAAAAAACACTGACATTGTTTTTTTTTTATAAAATAAACAATGCAGCACCCTCCTCAAGTCAAAATTACTCATATTGGCTGAACTGAACTGAGCTCACCAAGAAGATGAATGCACAAATTTGTAAATAATCTCTTTCAGTCATTTTCTGGAACTGCTTATCTTGCATAGGGACTCAGACAAGGATGTAAGACCCTAAAGCTGTGAGGCAACAGCACCACCCAGGATAGCACCATGCAGCCCTTAAATCAAATGTCCTATATCAGATTGTATTGCTTTGCTTATGCTTTTACTATCCTTATAAAACACAGAGAGAGATTGGGTTCAAGCCTTTCCTGCTAGCATTTTCAACATTGTTATGAATGAGGTGAATACAAAATTTTAAAAGCCATGTAAATGTTCATTGCTTATTCTTGAATGTTTTTTGGTATAAATAATTTTAAAATGCTTATTTGACACTGTAGCTGGAGCTGAATACGGGTTTCATCTATAGCGGTTGTTTTTAACCTTGTTGGAGGTACCGAACCCTGCCGGTTTCATATGCTCACTCACCGCACCCTTCTTTAGTCAAAAAATATTTATTTTTTTCCCCAAATTTAAGACACAAGTATATTTTTACTGGTGTATTTAATGAATTGTGCATTAATGTCACCTTTTTAAAAGAACAATGAACTCACATGAAATTACCTACCTCCAAATCAGTGTGACATCTGCTGTTGTTATTGAGACCAGTTCAGATATGTGTGGTTACACCTTACTGGGTTTGCACCAGGAGCTAGTATGACTAAGCCACTGTGGCTCAGTGTAAACGAATTGAGCAAGTCACAAAAAGCCACATTCTGTGTCCAAGACAGCGGCTTGCTATAATAGCAAGTAAAACTTACAAGTAAACATTGAGTAATATTTTGTATGACTGTATCTTCACATAGTGAATGCAAGTTTTCAATTGTTGGGGGGTGTAAAACTACACTTGCCGTGTGTGTGTGTGTGTGTGGGATACCCCCCCCCCTACACACACACCCCACAACCCCATTTTTTAGAAAATGGGGTTGTTTTCCTGCATTCTGGTGCATTCTGAGGGCAAAATCTTCTGTTCAGTTTACCTAAAAAAAAACACTAAAGTCAATAGTTCAAGCCTAACTATCTTTATTTCTATCCTGCTTTATGCAGGTATAAATGTGAGATTCAACAATTGAAAACTTGCATTCACTATGTGAAGATACAGTCATACAAAATATTACTCAATGTTTACTTCTAAGTTTTACTTAGACTAGAAGACATTTTAAGTTTGACTTAGACACTTTGATTTTAATAAATTTGATCTTGGTATTACTCAATGTTTACTTTTAAAGTTTACTTGCTATTATAGCAAGCGAGGTGAATACACATTTACATACATCACTGGTTATTCCTGCCGGTCATAGGGATCAAAAGTCTAAGACTACAAAAAAGTATTGATAATATATTTCATTTACCTTCTGATCGGTCTGTCACCACTCCTACCCCCTGTCATCATTCAGCATTTGTTGTTCAATTACAGTTTTAATGGTAAAATCTACTATAAAACACTCTATTCTCATTTTCTTTCAATTGATCGTCCTCGCCTTGTCGTACACCAATATGCGGGTTTAGCTGGTAAAAATAGAATCCTTGTGTTTTCATTGGACGAGAGGAGGTCAAGACTCGAGTGCATATTTAATGATCGGGAGCGTTCGGGTCACTTCGGCTATTTCCGTCGGCATGCGCGCCGACGAAGAAGAAGAAGACGAAGAAGATGCCTAGCAAGAGAAAAAGGTTATTTTCTTATGTTATCGCTTGGGGATTTTCACGAGTCCAAAAAATTTGTAAGTTTTAGCCTTTTTTTTCCTAAAAATAGGAACACCACCGTGGCTACACAGGCTAAAAACCTTGTAGCCACTCTGGAATTTACTTCGCCTATGGCGAAGTGGCGAATGGCTAGCGCAAGCCCAGTCTTGTCAAGTGCTACTCTTATGTCATTTTCACAGCAAAATCTGTTTCTTTTGTTTGCAGCTTAAGGAAGTGTTCCTTTATTTTTTCCAGTGCGAGACTAGAGTTGCCCAACTTGACATTGCAAATCAAGCAGAATGCTGACTCCCATCACGTTCAGTTATACACTACATGTAAATTCACGTTTAACATATTTGTCAGACCACTTTCTTTTTTTGTTCAACATAGTTACTATGAATTAAAATATTAAGAAAGCAATCAGATAACGTGCCATTATGTCCGGCATAAATCGACTACTGAGTGCGCAAAATCCCATGTAGCACAGGTAGGCTAATTGATGTAGCGTGATCACCCGCAGTCAGTGATGGCTAAAGGGGGCGTGTCATCACGAATTGACACGATGTGTCAAACGTACACGGTGATTCATGTATGTTCGGCAAAAACACCCGACACATTGTGTCGAGTGTTTTGTCTTGACACCCGTCTCCGCCGAACCCCTGAGACCGACTCACTGAACCCCAAGGGTTCGATTGAACCCAGGTTAAGAACCACTGATCTAGAGCCAGAGAGAGGGAGGGTCACAAAGTCCACAATGCTCTCGTAATGCCACATTTACTCACTGATCAATAAGTTTCATCTGTAGTGATCCACTATCTGCCTAGATGTAGATCTGGTTAGCTTACTGTGGAAAGCACCGCATTTTTGACCTAATATGGGATACTGAGCTTTGTTATCTTGAAATTCCGTGTACCTGTATTCTGACACAGTACTTTGAGGGAATAGGTAGATCACTCTCACTGGGCTTTGAGTTCTCTTTTTTCCAAGTCTTTCCATCTGACATCTATAGGACATGTACAGTATATGTTGAGCATCATAATGGCATTTTATGGGTTTCATCTGCTTTTGTTGAACAGAGTCCATGCAGAAAGAATAAAAATGTACTTTTCTGTGCTCAGATAATTCTAAATATGATCCCTGTCTACATTTCTTTCTTTTTTTTATAATTCCATTTGTTTAGCTGTTGTGCCTTCACCATAGCATAATATACAAAGCAGTATGTTTATAGCTTATTGTGGCAGATTAGCATCATTATAATAAATTAGGAGTCAGGCAACTCTTCTGAGCTGTCCACGTGCCTATTCAAAGTCCCTTGATCACAACAGTTAAAAATAAGCTACCTGTATTTGTACTTTTTCACTTTGTGTCAAATGGTCCTGGCAGAATCCAGTCAGAGTATCGATTGGTGACCTTCACATGCACTATTTAGTAGTCATTTATACTACACAACCTGTTGAGGTCCTTATTTCCAGCTTGGTATAATTGTTCAGGTGTCAGCCCTTAACATAATCTTTACTCTACATTACTACCACAACTACAAATTTGTATTGGAAATCTTTCAGTAGAAACATGCTTGACAGACACAGGCATTTCCAGGCAGGAGGGGCTACTAAAGGATAGTTATCAATTTGCAGTAGGGGGATGTGGGTTCAATCAGTTGTGGAGTTTGGTAAAGTGACTAAAAGCCAAAATACCTCAGTTTCTCATTGCGGCCTCCAGTTCAAATGTGAATACTAAATGATAAGTCCATGTAATAATAGTTAAATACTTTAAAAACACTTATCAAATGAGGATCCGTCAATCTATTACTGAAAAAATGTAGAGGTAAGTAATTTAAAATGGTGTATTTTTAAGATTTACATCTAAGCGGACTAATAATAACTATTAACTATTAAAATGTATGTGTATAATACTGTACAGTTTTCTGTTGTACTTTTGTAAATTTGCATAAAATTACTTTCCACCTCTGTACAACAGTTCGCAACTGCTGAGCTCAACACAGCTTTGAGTAATACCCCACTGAGTGAGGGTGTGAGCAGCTGGCAGGTCAGTGCATCTCAAGGTTTGATGGTTAATGTGATGGCAGTGGTTAAAAGGAAAAACTATTCGCTTACACTTTACCTAGCAATTGTTCATCAGCCAAGCAGGGATTTGATCTGACAGTCTTCTGATTGCCAACTCATTCTCTCACTCTCAGACTATTGCCACATGACTACTGATCGTTACTACTGCTTTGTCAGCAGTGGTGTATAATAACCCGTTTAACTGCAGTAGTGTCAAAAAGGAAGTGATTTTTTTTCTTTTCTTTAATAAACATGTTTCTATTCATACAATGAGAAACAGGATTATTCCTTTTTTTCTTTGTTCAACACCAACACATAAATGCTTAATACTCCATTCCCCCACCCCTGGTCCCACAAATGGTTGTTGCAGAACTACAGAAGTTGGAAATAAAACACATTTTTCCTTCCTATCCTAAGCAGTAGTTTGTATGTTCTCCCCATGTCTGCATGGGTTATCTCCAGGTTCTCCGTTTTCCCTCACCTCCACTTGAAACATGCACTTCAAGTGGATTGGTCAGTTTTATTTACTGGTATCCAGTTATACTCGTCTAATGAATAAAGGAAGCAAAGAGGTAAATGAAATATAATAATTAATTCATCTTAGGTTAGCATTTCATTTGCCGTGTAATGTCTTTAATTTAGCTACGTTTTTAATCATACAGCCTCAGAAAGCCTAGAATTTTCTAGGTGTCCCTCTCAAGTTATGCTTGATTTTCTCTGGGTCTAAGTATGACATGAGGTCCTTAAGCCACAGAGAACCTTTGGGTGCGAACGGTGACTTCCATACATTCATTTTCTGCTGCTTCATCCGCCGTAGCGGGTCATGGGGAGCTGGAGCCTATCTCATCTGGCATAGGGCATGAGGCGGGGGACACTGTATGGGTTCCTCCCACCTCCAAAAGCATGCGCTTGAGGTTGATTGGACGGTCCCAAATTGCCCGTAGGAGTGAGTGTGTGTGTGTGTGCGTGGTTGTCTGTCTTTGTATATTCTATGTGCTAGTAAGGATGCAAAAGTGATACTGTCTTTACACTACTGCTTTATTGTTTGGGAATCTGATACCACTACAAAAAAGTATATTTCTGTACACGGTGACAGATTAATGTTTAATGCCTAAGCAAGATGATTGAACATAGCTGTCCAGTAATCCTGCAAACATAAACAGGACCAGAACATGTGTCATGTTTGCTGGAGTCATGTGACATCTATTTTATGTTTTTGTTATATTGAAATAGATTTGGGGGAGTTTGGAATTGTAAAAATAAATATTAGCTTAGCGCAAGATGAGCTGTTATTTACTTGAGTTAATGCAGTGTTCCAGGCAGTATCATCTATAGTTCTACCAAATTCCTCTTCACATTTTTTTCTCAAATTTGTCGAGAGGTACCTGGCTGAGATTAGAGATTAAGGTTCAGATTTTTGAGATAAGGCCTTCCTTATGTGTGGGGATGTTTAAAATTGAGTCAGATATTTAGGTAGAATATTAGAGAAAGAAAAAAAAGAAAGATTTTTTTTTTGTTGCAAAAACACTTTAATCGCATTCAAACATTTTACAATTTTTCATTAGATGAAAGTACTAAAATGCTTCAAAAACACTAAAAATCAATAAATGAAAGGAAATACAATTTAAAAATTAGTGCATTATATCAGGAAGTTTGCAAGAGTGAGTTGATCATCAACTAAAGTAAACAGGACATTTTTGTGACACCCGATATTCCTAAAGTTATTTAGGTCTTTTGTCATTTTATAAAAACCAAATTCTAGTTTTAAGCGACATCTGATGTTACAGCAAAAAACAGCAGCTGCTTCTTGAACAGTATTGTTTTCAAGTCTTCTCTTCCTGGTCACATAAATTGCGAGTTTTGCCTCTCCAGAGATAAAATTTAAAAGCTGCCACTTTCTTTGATTCGATTTATTGTACCCAGCACCGTAGATGAATTTCCTGATACTAAATTTTTCACTGACCAGATTAAAAACATTCGTTAGAAGAGTGAAGAGCACTGCAACTCTACCACACTCACTAAAAGCATGAAAGACTGTTTCACGAAGGGGACAGAAGGGACCCTGGCTGGACACTGCTGTTTTAAAAACAAAGATAAAAGCATTGGAACCGATGGCACCATGTAAAATCCGCCAGTGGAGGTCAGCTGTTTTTTTCTTGAGGGGAGGTTTGTATAAAAGTCTCCACTGTGGTCAGGTCCATTTCCCGTCATCCTGTTGGCCCAGGTAGTGGGTGCTCTGTCACACAGGCTTTTCTTGTTGATTATTTTTACACATTGTCTGTACAGTATTTTTGTGTTGGTCATGTGCAGGCTGATTTGTCATTCATCTCTGAAGAGAGAACCCTCCAGTTCTCCAAACAGGGGACTGATATCGACCTCAGGGAAAGTCCCTGTACTATAGTCCAGAAAGAGGCTTCTCTCCTTCCTGGAGAGTCTTTGCCTCCACAGTTGTAGCACCCTCTGAGCCACCCTGGTGCACTGGATGTTCAGCAAGGAGCTCACAGCCTGGGCATTCGCCAACGCGGGCCCGGCGTTGTCCACCTGCTGCTGGAGGGTCATGGTCCTGGTTCTGAAAAGCGCTGCAGACAGCCTAGGTGTGGCTCCACTGCAGACATCCAGCCTGGCTTCATGCACTAGTGGTTCCTTCAGTAACCAGAACAGAGTCAGAGCTTTTTCCTGGGCTGCTTTTAAATAGGGCCCATGACTTTAAAACACCATGATAAAATGGAAGCAAACCGTTTAACTTTAGAAACTTAGAACCCATTAAAAACAGTGCAGCATCCAGCCCCAAGTTACTCACACGTTAGAATATGCAGCTGGCCACCTCTCTCCACGTCAGATCCGCTGGTCCGGTCAGAAACCGCTGGATGAACTGTAATCTGAACGTGGCTATTCTACTAGCCAGGTGGATGAGGCCCTGTCCCCCCTCCTCTCTTGATAAAAACAACACTCCTTGAGGCACCCAATACAGCCCATCCCAGAAAAAAGTTAACAAGTTTGGTCTGGATTTGGGCTAGAAACTCTGATGGAGGGTCCATACAGGCCAAGCGGTGCCACTGCTGTGAGGCCACCAGGTTGTTTATCACTAACACTCGACTAACAAGTTTCCCTTCTATTTTGTCAATGACGCCTTCCCAGTTCTTCCTGGTTGTTGTCTCATTTCCCAGGTACACAACGAGATATTTGAGACCATCAGTCTTCCAACACAAGTTTTGAGGAAGAACCGGGAGGTTGCCATGCCACTCACCAACAGCAAGGGCTTCACTTTTGCTCCAGTTTACTTTTGCACCAGTGAAAACATTGAATGAGTTTGTTAAACCCACCAAAACATCAACATCCCTGTGGTTTTTGATAAGAACAACAACATCATCAGCATAGGCAGATAAAAGAATGCTCTCTCTCTAACACCAGGTAAAATCAAACCGTCGATGCTTTTGCGGATTTTACAGAGGGGTTCCAGAAAGAGTGCATAGAGCATCCCAAACAGAGCACAGCCCTCCCGGATGCCCCGGTGCACCCTGAAGGGAGCACACAAACTGCCGTTCAACTTCAGTATACTCTTAACGTCACTGTACAACACCCGGATCTTGACAATAAAATTGGTGCTGAACCCAAACTTCTCCATAATTTTCCAGAGGAAGCTGTGCTCAAGACGGTCAAATGCCTTTTCCTGATCTAATGAAATGAGACCAGCATTTATACCGAATGATCTGGAAACCTCCAAAACATCTCGAATTAGGTAGACATTGTCTACCATGGACCTGCCGGGCACATAGTAGGTTTGATCCCGGTGGATGACCTGCTCCATAGCTTCCCTCAGCCTGGTAGCCAAAGCCTTGGACATAATCTTGTAATCGGTGCAGAGCAGTGACACAAGGCGCCAGTTCTTGATGTCCTGCAGATTGCCGTTTTTAGGCAGGAGGGCAACGACCAGAAGGCTTTATAAAATTCGACCGTCAGACCATCATTGCCCGGAGATCGTCGTCCCTGCATGTTCTGCAGGGCAGTGTGGAGCTCCTCCAACTCCAGTGGCCGGTCGAGTTGTGAATTTGTCTCCGTGGAGATCTGAGGTAGCTCTGCACAGAACTCCTCTAAAAGTGGCTGGTTTTCTCGGTATTCACTGTCATACAAAGATGAATAAAAACCCAAAGCTCACCTTTTGATCTGTCCAGGCTCTGTCAGCTCCTGTCCTGTGTCAGACAGCAGGGAGTGGATCACGTTGGTCTGTCCATGCTTCTTCTCCAGGCCGAAGAAGAAGCTAGAGAGAGCATCTGTCTCTGTGATGTTTTGCACCCTGGATCAGACCAGTGCACCCTGTACTTTAGTATCCAACAGGTCGGCTAAAGCAATTCTTTTGGACTTGAGGATTTCAGTACACCTCTGATTTCCTGTGGAAGCGCCTGTCTCTAACTCCACGATCTCAGCCTCCAGGTCTTTCACAGACCGGCAGGTGTTACGTGTGATGTTCAGAGTATACTGTTGGCACAGGAGTTTTATCTCTGTTTTACCATAGTCCCACCACTGCCTAGGAAAGGCAAAATCAGCTTGTCTAAGCCTAAAAGTGCTCCAAAAATAACTTAAAATCTCTCTAAAGCCTCTGTCTAAAGCTAAAGTTGAATTAAAATGCCAGTATGCACTCCTAGGTAAAATATTTCTCATCAGAAAACAATAAAAACAATCCAGCCTGGCTAAAGACACCCCACCTTCTGTTAGGTGGGACCAAGTGTACTGTCGGCAGTCTGGATGCATCCTCCTCCACACATCCACCAGGCCATGAGAAGAGACCAGCCGTTTCAGAGTGTGTTGGGATGCTGGGTTAGGCTCTGCATGATTACGGACCTTAACAATGAAAATTATTAACTATTATGAACCTCCAATAATGCTGTGATGGCTGCCATGCAGCTGGCGACACTGATGTTACAAATGCCAAGATGGTTTGCTTATGGCTCCCAATCACTCACAGTCGACACAGATAACCTGTACATTCCTTCTGCAGCTCCCATCACCTGGTGACATTTGACACAAATATCCTTTGCCTTATTTTTCTTACACATTTGCTTTATTTTTCTTACACATTCTTCACTTGGCACTGCCATCTCCTCTCCATCTTCTGCTGCTCAAACCAGGGCACTCACATCATCATTTTGCTTTCATGCGTCCTGAGCAAAGTTCCTTGACGAGTCGCATCATGAGGTTCGTCTGTGATATCATTTTATTGGTGCATTTATTGAACAGGATCGAAGCATTTATGGCAGCCAGGTTGAAAATATGACGAAACACCACCAGTATTATGAAACTGTCAATATTAGGAAACACCACCAATGGCCATCTTCATGTAGCAGCTTTCACTGGGTATTTCCTCACCATTTGATCAAGTGCTACTCCAATGTTGGAGGAACAGTGTAAACGTGGCCACTTGTGATGTCAACAGCTGTGTGATTGTGAGTAGAATGGAGACATTTTTCCTTGGTTAACATTGATAAATTGTTAGGGTTGCACTGTCACATTTCAGCACCTCTTTAGTGCTGCATTTGCTCCTCTACAGATGGAGGAAGCTCTCGTTCACTCTTATTTACTGGACCAACCAGGCTGGTTTTCTGGGCTTTTAGTGCCTTGGAAAGTTCAAGAGAAGTAAAGAAGTTATCAGTGGTGGTATTTCCCCCCCTCAACACAGGTTATCTGTGTTGACTGAGTGTTTGTGAGCCATAAGCAAAACAACTTAGCATTGTAACATTAGTGTCTCCAGCTGGCTGGCAGCAGTCCCAGCATTATTGAATGTTCATAATAGTTAATTATTTTCATTGTTAAGGTTTAATAATGACACCAATCTATTTTGAACCAGGATACATTTGTTTTTGTAGTCAGTTCGAAATTGTATCAATTGCAGAGTTATGTTAAGTTATGTTGTGTCAAATGAATAAATGAAAAAAAAATAAATCATCATAGTTTTAATTTAGTGTCCTGATGTGTTTTTACCTATTCTACCAATTTATATTTTATTTTAATGATAATCCAAATTATATACAAATAATGCCCAAGCAGTCAAAATGACTGCCTATGGTAGTTCTAGTAGTTGCAGAATTGAGTGTTAATTCAGGTTCAAGGACCCAGTGGATCATTTTGTGTTCATTAGCTTCCCAGTAATGGAGTCTTAAGTCAGGTAGTGACAGTCCACCTAGAGTCATATAGCTTTGTAAAAGCTCCTTCCTCATCCCGGGACTCTTCTTTCACTAAATAAATAAATAAATAAATAAATAAATAAATAAATAAATATAAATTCATTTATTTCTAATAATTTATTCAAAATAAAAGAAAAACAGAATTGTTTAAAAAAGATTGGTAAACGTTGGAAAAGATATAGAAAGGATGAAAGCACTTCCATTTTTCCTTAATTTACCCTGGCAGCTATAGTCATATGCAGATTATTCCATCTTTCCAGCTCTACTTTAAGTTTATCAATTTAGGGTGGGGATTATTCTCATAGATATCTGATATATTACAGCTGATATGCACACTTAAATACTTAAAGCTGTTTTTAGACATTTTAGATAAGGGCCACTATTTCTGGTGTCTTCCTGGATGCTGGAATGTCAAGGAGACAACATATGTTGGAGAATGAGTGTCAATTTTTCATAAACCTAGTTTGGTCAAATGAAGTGATGTTTGGCATAATCAATTCAAGTTGCAAGGCCAGTGCTTTTGTTAGAATCTTATAATCAGCATTTAAAAGAGAAATGGGAAAGTAACAAGTAGTCATAATAGTTGTTGCCTGGGTTTAGTAATACAATTTTGATGCCTCGATGTGTGTATAAGGTAGGTCTCCCCTATCCAAAGAGTCACTGAACATGTTTAAAAGCAGAAGGCTTAATTTATCAGCATTTTTTTTAACTCCATAGGGTAGCCATTTAGACCAGGGGCTTTGACACTGCCTGAAATTAAGTGATTCTGTCATTTCATGGATATCTAACGGTCATTCTATTTCACTCCTCTTATTTTACAAGATTGGTGGGAAATCAATCTTATCTAAAAAAACATTTTTGTATCATCATTTAGTATGTGCAGTTCAACCTCCATAGGGGATGTGTTTTTTCTAAAGGTATAGATGAAAGTTTGAGCAGCAATGGATCATCGTCAGAGATCACAATTGCTGAATATTCTGTATTGCTGCCAGTAGGAAGAAAATAGTTATAAATATAAAAATAATAAATTCTTGACAATGTTTTACAGACAAGGAAAATTGTTTACCAGGGTGAAGAAAGTGCCGTGGATCTACACCTCCTAGAGGTGAAAGATGAAATTGCTTTAGCCATTTTAAATTTGGGGATCCCATCTTGTACAGGATTTATCTAACAACGGGTCTGTTGCACAGTTGAGGTCACCCCAAAAAGGAAGTTGTGGGATTGATAAGAACAACTGGAACTTCATTAAGGGACCCTGAGTTTCTAAAAATGTCTCTGGTGGTCAGCTATGATATTTGTTGGACTAAACTGTATGATGTTATGTATTAAAATTACTGTACCCGTTGTTTTACTACTAAAATTGAAGTGGAAAGTTCAGCCAACCCATGAAGCCTTCAACCTATGGTGATCGTTGGCAGTTAAGTATGTTTCCTGTAAGAAAGCAATTTCTTTTTTTAGATGCTTTAGGTGAGAAAATACTGTTAAGTCCTTGACACCTCCTTTTTCATTGTTTTAATCATATACTGTATAGTAAGTATATGACGAGATGACAGAATGCCTTGTTGAGGGAAGTAGTGTTAAGATTTAACAAAAATAATGAAAAAGAGAATCTGTAGGAGCTACCACCATGATTCCCCAAAATAAGATACCTCAAAACATATAACAAATGAGCAGACCTAAATTCTCTGAGCTTGTCCTAAGAACAAGGACTAGTAGTGGGACTCCATAAATCCTATTACCTCTGTATGACATGCATCTATGATTTAATCATTCATCAAGCAGACAGAGCTCCTGTGTCTTCATTTGTATCTACAATGTACAAAAGGCACACCATATAGACAAAAATAATAAATAGCAAAGAGTGGAAGCTCACAATTATCAGTACCTGAATTGTACTAGAATGGCATAAGTCGCCTTTGGTATTTATTTATTATCCATGTCTTCTTCTACTTTCCTTTCAGATTTTCCCTTCAGGGGTCGCCACAGCGAATCAATTGCCTCCATCTAACCCTGTCTTCTGCATCCTCTCTTCTCACACCAGCTACCTTCATGTTTCCATAAACCTCCTCTTTGGTCTTCCTCTAGGTCTCCTGCCTGGCAGTTCAAAACTCAGCATCCTTCTACTAATATATTCACTATCTCTCCTCTGGACATATCCAAACCATCTCAGTCTGGCCTCTCTGACTTTATTTCCAAAAGTCAGAGAGGAACTGTGGTATTGAATGAGAAACTCTGGAGTGGCGGAGAAGTATGTTAGAGCTGTGCAGGATATGTACGTATGAGGGCTGTAAGGACTGTATGAGGACTGCATGAGTGCTGTCCCACTGATGTAGTCATTCCTGATCCTATCCTTCCAGGTAACTCCCAAAGAGAACCTCAGCATCTTCATCTTCCAGCTCTGTCTCCTGTCTTTTCCTCTGTAACACTGTCTTTAGACCCCTAGACCAGTGCTTCTCAATTATTTTTCTGTCCCCCCCCCCCAGCAAAAGGAAAACAATTTGCGCAACCCCACTCTCTGCACCAAACTATACATAATACCAATTGTCTATAAAATTGTTAAGTACACCTCTGCATAACTATGTATCCTTATTAACATTAAAGAAAACAAAAAAGGGGGAAAAATGTAGTTCATTTGGCAAAGAATAATTTTATTTACATTATTTTTAGTCTATAACAGAAAGGTTTTAAGTGCATCAATTTGCCTGAAATTAAAAAACAAAAAACCTAGTTTATACTCTAAACATTTTTGACCAACTTGTTGCACCATTTGATACTGAAAAATAGAATTACATAAAATCAATAAATGATAAAAAATTCAAATTCAGTTCAAAAACATTAATTGAGGAGCACAATATATATATATATATATATATATATATATATATATATATATATATATATATATATATATATATATATATATATATATATTGTGTCTATAACAGAAAGGTTTTAAGTGCATCAATTTGCCTGAAATTAAAAAACAAAAAACCTAGTTTATACTCTAAACATTTTTGACCAACTTGTTGCACCATTTGATACTGAAAAATAGAATTACATAAAATCAATAAATGATAAATTCAAATTCAGTTCAAAAACATTAATTGAGGAGTACTATATATATATACATATACATATACATATATATATATATATATATATATATATATATATATATATATATATATATATATATATATATATATATATATATATATATACATATATAAAACCTTAAAAAAATGAGGACACTTTCAACTCTTCTAAAACAATTTGGGGTGATATTATTTTTTTGTTTTTTAATTTAAATGAGGAAGTTAGGATTAATGGCTACAATGACCTAGTTTAGGCAGTGCACAACGTTTTGGGCTTGAAGTATAAAACGGAGCTCTCAGATCCTGCTCAATGTTTCAGCTCTTCTGCTATGGTGTTTTGTTTTGTTTTTCTGCACTGAGCAGTTTGGTATTCCACCATATATGATGGTAACAGAGCTCTCTGGTTTACTGAAGTAGCATTCACAAAGTGGGATTATTTCTGGCAATATTCGGCACGTTTTCGCTGAAAAAACACCAGCGGCTAATTAGCGTGATTGGGGTGTAATGTCTTTAAGATCTGCCTTAATTTATTAAGGTTCATCCTGTCCGCTGCCATCATTTTTAGACACAGTAAACACACCGGTCTCTCCTCGTCTCCCACTGTAGTCATTGTGATGCCTACTAGCCCAGCGCTACAGACGCTTCTTCATAGTTCCTAGAGCTAGATAGATAGATAGATAGATAGATAGATAGATAGATAGATAGATAGATAGATAGATAGATAGATAGATAGATAGATAGATAGATAGATAGATAGATAGATAGATAGATAGATAGATAGATAGATAGATAGATAGATAGATAGATAGATAGATAGATACTTTATTAATCCCGGAGGAAATTGCATATATCCACATAATACTAATACGCTAATACTCCCTGCGAACACGTGATAATGAGAACACCACTGCTAACTACTGTAGTGGATGTGCAATTACACTTTATTCTAGAACAACAACGAAAAGCATATTCCCCAGGGTCACACACACACACACACACACACACACACACACACCCTGGCGCCCCCTAAGGGGGTGTGTCCCATTATTTGAGAAACGCTGTTCTAGACCAAACAACATCGCTGTGGTCTCACCAGTTTTGTACACTTTTGCTTTCATCTTAGCTGAAACTCTTCTATCACACATCACAGCTGACACTTTTCTCCACCAGTTCCATCCTGCCTGTACACGCTTCTTCATCTCTTTTCCACACTCTCCATTGCTCTGGACTGTTGACCCTAAGTACTTCAAATCCTCCACCTTCTTGATCTCTTCTCCCTGTAACCTCACTCTTCCACTTGGGTCCCTCTCATTCACACACATATACTCTGTCTTACTGCGGCTAACCTTCATTCCTCTCCTTTCCAGGACAAACCTCCACCTCTCTAGTTTCTCCTCCACCTGTTCCCTGCTCTCACTACAGATCACAATCTCATCTGCCAACATCATAGTCCATGGAGATTCCTGTCTAACCTCGTCTGTCAGCCTGTCCATCACCATAGCGAACAAGAAGGGGCTCAGAGCTGATCCCTGTTGCAGTCTCACCTCCACCTTGAACTCCTCTGTCACACCTACAGCAGACCTCACGACTTTCTTACAGTCCTCATACATGTCCTGCACTGTTCTAACATACTTTTCTGCCATTTAAGACTTCCTCATACATTATCACAGTTCCTCTCTGGGCACCCTGTCATGAGCTTTCTCCAGATCTACATAAACACAATGCCGCTCCCTCTGGCCTTCTATGTACTTTTCTATCAACATCATCAAAGCAAATACTGCTTCTGTAGTACTCTTTTTTGTATGAAACCATACTGTTGCTCACAAATGCATATTTCTGCGCTAAGTCCAGCTTCCACTACTCTTTCCCATAACTTCGTTGTATGGCTCATCAGCTTTATTCCCCTGTAGTTTCCACAACTCTGCACATCTCCCTTGTTCTTAAAAATGGGCACCAGCATGCACTTCTTCCATTCCTCAGGCATCTTCTCAGAAACTCTACTGCCACCTCTCCCAGACACTTCCATACCTCCACAGGTATATCATCAGGACCGAGTGCCTTTTCACTCTTCATCCTCTTCAATGCCCTCCTCAATTCATCCTGACTAATCTTTGCTACTTCCTGGTCTACAATATCCATCTCTTCTATTCTTTGTTCTCTGTCATTTACCACGTTCACCAACTCTTCAAAATACTCTTTCCATCTTCCTATCACACTACTGGCATTCGTCAATAGACTTCCATCCCTATCCTTAATCATCCTAACCTGCTGCATGTCCTTCCCATTTCTGTCTCTCTGTCTTACCGGCCTGTATAGATCAGTCTCTCTCTCCTTACTGTCCAACCTAGCCTACAAGTCGTCATAAGCCCCTTGTTTGCTACCTTTGCTACTTGTACTTTCACCTTACGCTGCATATCCCTGTACTCCTATCTATTCTCCTCATTCCTCTCAGTGTCCCACTTCTTCTTAGCTAACCTCTTTCTCTCTATACACTCCTGTACCTCCTCATTGCACCACCAAGTCTCTTTATCTACTTTCCTTCCAGATGACACACTAAGTACTCTCCTACTTATCTCCCTGATCACATTAGCTGTAGTTGTCTAGTCATCTGGAAGTACCTTCTGACCACCAGAGCCTGTCTTAACTCCTTCCTAAAAGTCATGCAACACTCTTCCTTTTTCTGCTTCCACCATTTTGTCCTCTGCTCTGCCTTTGCCCTCTTCATGTTATCCCCTCCAGAGTCATCCTACATACCACCATCCTATGCTGTTTGGCTACACTCTCACCTACCACTACTTTGCAGTCACTGATCTCCTTCAGATTACACCATCTACACAAGATGTAGTCTACCTGTGTGCTCCTACCTCCACTCTCATAGGTCACCCTATGTTCCTGCCACTTGTCTATCTTCCTCCTCTGCATCTTGTCAACCAACTCTCTACCGTTTTTTGTCATAGTTCCAACATTCAACGTCCGTACTCTCAGTCCCATGCTCTTGGCGTTCCTCTTCTCTCTCTTCTTACGAAAACACTTCCCTCCTCCTGGGCTTGCACTAGGAGGTAGTATGACTAGGCCACTGTGGCTCAGTGTAAAAGAATTGAGCAAGCCACAAAAACCCACATTCTGTGACCAACACAGTGAATGTTTTAGAAAACGGGGTTGTTTTCCTGCATTCTGGTGCATTCTGAGGACAAAATCTTCTGTTCAGTTTACCTACAAAAATACACTAAAGTCAATAGTTCAAGCTTAACATTCTTTATTTCTGTCCTGCTTTATGCAGGTATAAATGTGAGATTCAACAATTGAAAACTTGCATTCACTGTGTGAAGATACAGTCATACAAAATATCACTCAATGTTTACTTGTAAGTTTTACTTAGACTAGAAGACATTTTAACTTTGATCACCACCAACACCATTGGTATGCCATAGTTTATTTTATTTAATTCAACATGATTTTTCATTTCAATTTAAAAAGACATGAAAAATAGCAAGCGAGGTGAATACATATTTACATGTATCGCTGGTTATTCCTGCCGGTCATAGGTATCAAAAGTCTAAGACTACAAACAAATATTGATAATATCTTTCATTTACCTTCTGATCGGTCTGTCACCACTCCTACCCCCTCCCAGCATTCACCATTTGTTTATTAATGAGGACTTTAACAGAAACTCTACTATAAAACACTGGATTCTTTTGATCGATCGTCCTCGCCTTGTTGTACACAAATTTGCGGGTTCAGCTTGTAAAAAAACAATATTTTGTTTTTCATTGGACGAGAGGAGATCATGACTCAAGTGCATATTTAATGATTGGGAGCGTTCGGGTCACCTCGGCTCTTTCCGTCGGCATGTGGAAATAGAGGCACCGGCGGAAAGAGCGGCGCTCGCTAGCGGTAATAGTGGCACCAGTGCCGCTCGTTAGCGGAGATAGCAGCGCCAGCACCGCTCGCTAGCGGAAATAGCGAGAACCGGTGGTGAGCGACAAAGTTTTAAGTTTTAGCCTTTTTTCCGTAAAAATAAGAACACCACTGTGGCCACACGGTCTAAAAACCTTGCAGACAATCTGGAATTTACTTCACCTATGGCGAAGTGGCGAATGGCTAGCGCAAGCCAAGCTCCTCTCCTTCTTTGACCAATAGTAGTCCAATTTCCACTGGCACCCTGTAGGTGAACAGCACCGATAGCGGTCTTTGTTAACCCAGGCCTCGACCGATCCGGTATAGAAGTCATAGATTTGATTCACGTGTTTGATTTGGCAAAAGTTTTACATGCGATGCCCTTCCTGACACAACCCTTTTGTATTTATCCGGGTTTGGGACCAGCACAATAAGACACTGGCTTGTGACCTGCTAGAGCTACATTTGTGTAGTATCCATGTAAAATATGAAAATAACACTGATATGTTAACTTACATCATGTTAATAATAATATTTTTGCATAGCGCATGAAGTGCCACTTCACTGTCCATTCACAGAAGTCTGTACACTTAAATGCACACTTTGTTGTGATATAAAAAGTGTCCTCAGAAAAATTGCAAGCTTCCACTAACCAGTGGCTGCAGTGGCTCATTGTAGAAAACTTAGGCTGTTTATGGGGAGTCAAAATAGAAGTTCTCATTTTGGAAAGAGAACTGAGAATGGTCAGGATTTTGCAAGTGGAATTTATTCCCTCAGGTAAAGGGAGTTTTTGATGGCGTAGAATGTGGCTCACTTTTTAGCCAGGGCAGCACTGACATCATGGTACACTCTCACATCGGAGCTATGGTAGTCCAGCTTATGTTGTTTGATCCATCTGAACACTTGTTCTATCTCTTGGAAACTAAGGAATTTGCTGCTGAAAGAATCGGGTCCTATCCCCGCCATTAACAGGTCCTTCTCGCTCCCCTTGGGTGTTTTGATAATCCTTTGGTTCGAGTGCCTTGATCGAGTCTCCATTTTATCCACTCATTCCATGAGGTTCTCAGCTTGGGACTCCAAGATTGCAACTGCAACTTCCAACTCAGTTTTTACCCACCAAAACGTCAGTTTTAGTGAGTCAGTTGTTAAATGATGTCACCTGCTGGCCTCACAAAGCAACTGCTTCAGGGATTCAGTTAACTGTTGTATCAGGATAGCCATGTCAGCTTTGAAGCTATCTCGCTTTTTATTGAACGGAGCCTCCAGGTAAATCTTCGTTACTGGATTGGCTTGACATATGCTTTCAGCTCCCCTGCCATCCGATTCTGGAATGGCAGCTGCCATGCTAGCTAGCTTAGGTGAGATGCTCGCAACTCGAGTCGCTATCGGTTTTTGTTTAGATTTTGAGATTTTGAGTGCTCAAGATTTCGCAAAACTCTTTCCCACATACAGCAAATGTTCAGTTCTTCACGGCCAGAAGAGAAACACCCTAAGGTGGTAGAATTAAGAAGTAAAGGTTTAGCCGGAGCTTGCCGCTCATACATCTCCAAACTATTTTATCAAGACTGACATGAAAATGTTTTTTGAATGTACCACTGTTTTTGATTTGCTCTTTCTTAGTTTCCCTGTGTGCATATGGTTATACTGTATTTGTATTTAGGTCTGCGTAAACACCCAAACACAAGGGCACACACACACACACACGGTTCTGTTTTTCTTTCTGCCTGCTGACCTGTTCCCTCAGTTATTCATGAGCCATCTGCTTGGGCAAGTGCTGTGTCAGATGTGTGTCAAATAGGACCTCATCTGTCCCCCGTTCATCTTCTAATTGTGTCCTTGTCTGATCGCTGAAGACACCACTGATGCCTCTCGATATCTTACAGACTCCAGCTTGTCTCTGTGGTCCATCATGTCCTAAATAACCTTTTTAATCTTTACATGTGCATCTTTATTTAAAATCATGGCATCTGGTTCATCAATGTTGTAAGCACAAAGTAAAAATGTGTCTTTCTGTGCTTCGCTGTACATTTAAACTACATTTGCAGCACCATTTCAAGAAGTGGGTTGAAGATTAATTATGTCTACGTTGGGATACAGAGAGAGAGGCATTTGGTTTAATAATTATCATTAAAGCCATCTAATATTTCGTTGAAAATGATTGAATATAGGCCGGCACGGTGGCTCTGTGGGTAGCAGTGATGCCTCACAGCAAGAAGGTACCAGGTTTGATTCCTTTCTGTGTTTAATTTGTACATCCTCTCCACGTATGTGTGGGTTCTTTCCATCTTCCTTGCACATGCAGTTTAAGTGAATTGGTCTACACCATATTGTGTGTAAGTGTGAGAGTTATTATTATAGTTTGTCTTTCATGTAGACCCGCATTGAGCTGGCTTCTCATCTATGGTGTACCAGTTGTGATTATGTTGTTTACAAGAATGTGGATGGATGGATTAATGGATGGATGGATGAGTGTGCTTGCTTCAAAAATATCACATTGGGGTAGTTAACACACCATTAGAAGGCAATTTTTGACATCATTATATAAATATACTGTTAAACATTCATTCATTTCCGTAACGCTTCCTCTGCTTTTGCAAGTCACAGGGACCGCTGGAGCCTATCCCAGCAGACTTCCGAGCATGAGGCAGGGAGACACTCTGGACACATTGCTAGCACATCACGAAACCAAAGACGGACAACCACTCATGCACACACTCACACCTATGGACAATTTATAATCAACCAATCCACAGGATGTTGTTTTTTTTTCCACTGTGCCGCCTACTGTTAAAAGTGTGGAAAACTATATATATATGTATATATATATATATATATATATATATATATATATATATATATATATATATATATATATATATATATATATATATATATATATATATATATATATATATATATCGATTTAAAGGAAAGAACAATAGTGTTGAAACTGAAAAAAATAAAATAAAATTCCTTTATTCTAAATACTTGTTTAGTGATATGACAAATGTTTGTCAAGAGGAGCAAACTGTCAGTTGCACTTAGTTGAGGTTTATTGAAAACATTTCACCTCTCATCCAAGCAGCTTCTTCAATTCTGAATGTGCTAAGCCAGTGTGACCTACTGATTATCTTCTCCATATGAAGGTGTCATACCAACCAATTCCACTGCGATTCAATAATGCTCTTGAAAGGAAGGACCATATCTTCTTCATAATAGAAACATTTTCATGGGCTTATGGGGGAAAAGAGGTTCAAAGCAAATATAAATGGAATATTCTCCTGGTCTACTATGACAGTGTTACTGTAGGCTGCAATTTCTCACCTAAAAGGAGTAATTTACATGAGCTTAAAAATAAACACTCATTTGAAGCTCAAGGAAATGTTGATCAAAAGATTTTTTGAAGTAACAAGAACACGTCACTACTTTCTTCAAATCCACCATGGCATCTTTGAACTCATAAACATGACTAATAATCACATAGCTAACATTGCAAAATTTAATAATGATTAAGCATGAACAAATAGTCAACTTTACCACCAATCATGTAAACTGCCAGAGGATAGAGCAAAGAGAGGAAACCCAAATGGACAAATTCAAGTTAGATGTGAACAGCACTATAAAAATTAATATAAAAAGATGGTAACTTCAGTCACTTTTCTGTCTAACTGAAGTATAAATACCATACAATAAATTACACTTCTTAGTAAAAGAAATTAATTATATCTTTTTCTCCACTCCTAAAAACATTTTTGTGTGATTTTGAAGTCCTGTGCTCGCAATTCTCAAACTAATTAATAGTTTCCTTGGTTGTGACAAAATTGGGTCTCATGCAGCTGTCAAATTGTCAAACCAGTTTATTAATGCATGAATGGATTCACATTACATTCATAGGCTTGCACAGGAGGTTTACAACATAACTATATTAAATACAGACCTGCCTCAGAGCAACACATTAATGTATTTCAGAAAGAGACTATAAGGTTGTGCTACAGACCTACTGTGATTCATCTCTCACATATAGACGTCACTGTTGTGTTATCAGCACCCCGAGCAGAACAACCATCCTTTAAAAATATAGCCTCTGAATGTGCTGGCCTCATACACCCTCTGTGGACATTGCAGTGCCTACAGCAGAATAAGGGGTCCTTATACTTTTATCCAATAAAAATAACTATCATAAAATGCACAAACTTATGTTTGTTTTTTTTGCCTGCATGTTTTCTGATGCCACTGCTTTCATGAAGAAGTCAGATTGTATGTAAATTTATAGGGCAACTAGCGGGAACCAGTGGAAATTCAACGATAAAACAATAATATCAGACTTTATACCAAACATATGAAAACAAATGTATTGGTAATATAAACCAAGTGCACCCAACGTTGTCAAAAATCAACGTGGTGACGTAACGACTTTGTGTTGGTAAATCATGGATTGCACTGGGCGGGAATTGTAAAGTTGTAGATGAATTTTAGCAGGCTAACTGGAGAAAGAAAGCTAACTAATTAGAATAGTTAGTATGTATACTATTTAGTATAGTAGAATAGAGGCCATAGGTAGGGTATGAAGCAGAAACAGTGTTTGGGACCTTGCTTTGCAGCTGTAGATACAGAATGACTTTCAACTGCAGAAGCCTGGCAAAAGGCAATAAGAAATCATATTTTGCATAACCTTTTTTTGGATTAGCAGCCTTGATAACAAAGCAAACATTAAACTGAAAAGATTTAGAACCAAAGACAGCAAACGTGCATAATGTACTGTATAATGGGAGAGTGACACAGCAGAAGGTGAGAGGTCTACCATTGAGGTCATGCAGAGGTCGTTTGAAAAACTGTTTTCGTACAATGTCTTGAAGCTATGACTTGGGATAATATGTTTATTCTGTATGGTAATGTAATCAGTGTGGTGCAGATGTTAAGAAGCCTTTCATGAGCAAATAATTATGGGGACTGAGTTGATGACAATATGAGATTTGTGCTGTCATTCAACAGATGCTGAAACCAGACATATTATGCCAACAGCTGAGGAAATCAGACATGCAACGCGTGGGTGGAAATAGCCTGTTAATGAATAGACAGAAGAGGCAAAAAAAGAGAAGATGGCAGATGAGATACATGAAGCGTGTTGTGCGATAAAATTTTGCTGTTGTTAGGCAGTGGTGAGGGAAATGTGCTGCGATGCAGAAATGGTAGAAAGTCTTGACAGCTTTCCGGTGGTAGTCTGACGGTAGAGCAGGGAGATTGGAGAGAAAGTACAGCAGAGGGCTGCTGTCAGGCCAGACCAGAGCTCCATTTAACAAGGTCCAGAGATGAGCTGCACAACAACACATGCAGGGGAATGAGAAACGGAGAGTAGGAATGGCGTGAGGACTGAGTGAAGCTCATGCATTTTCCACAGCCCCACTACCTGTCACACCCAGAAGCCTGGGATTCCTCACAAGTGCATGGGAGCAGAGACTGGAAATACTCGCTCAGGACAGACATTGAAGAGAATTCAGGAAGTCAGAAGACCTGTCACATATGTTGATATAAGACATACCTGTGACACTTTGACACCATAATCACTACAAGAAGGAATGAGTGAGCCCTGGCATATGCACTCAGTTGTACTTACAATCGTGCATTGTCAAAGGTGATAGTTTGAATGAGGTATTCCACCCCTTTCCACTTATGATGGTAATGAGCTGCAGGTTGATTTATACTCTGATAGAGGACCAGCAGAAATAATTAATGGAAACAAATGTAAAATATGCCCATCTTTAAACATGGATCCCTCCAGGGCAAACATAGGAATATATATAAGACTCACTCTCGCTATTACTACATCTCTTGTATGTCACCTCTTTATGCTGGACTTAAAAAATTGTTTCAATCATTGCTGTCTAGTGCAGCTGTAGCAGTTCTCCATAACACTCCTGCTCCCATGGCTCCAGCCATTAGTCTTTCAGTGTTGTATGATATTTCATCTCCCAATGCAATGCTTAATACCAGTCTTAAGAATGTTGAGGCAGTGCTAGATGTGACTACCTAAATGGAGTAAGCTACTTGCACAACATCAATTCATCAAATTCTGAGTCTGCTGTCACTGTACTCTCTTAGGCCAAGTCTTAGAGGAATTTCTGTTCCATAGCAGTGTTACAAACCTCACATTTCATGAAATACCTTTCAGATGGTCATCTCTACTTATGCATAGTGAATGGTGCTCACACCAATTCATTCTCAAATATATGAAACAAATTTGTCTATATCCCTTGAGTGCTACGCCTGTAAATCATTCTTTAATTGTGTTCCTTGACTAAAAATTATGGTGTTTTTTCAACTGTTGATTTATATGAAATTCTGACCTAAATGCATATATTTTCATACATTTTTCCAATTATATTAAAAGTGTCATATTAAATATTAATGCATTATTCATTAATCCACTTTTTTATTGTCTCCTTAGGGGGGCGACTCCTCTTTCTGGTGATGTGGCTGAACCTTGTGCCTCAAACTGATAGCTGCCCTGCCAAGTGTGTGTGCTATAGTGAGCCCAGGCCTACTGTGGCTTGCCAGCAACAAGGACTGTTTTCCATTCCTACTGAGATTCCTGTGCGGAGCCAGCGGATATTTCTTCAGAGCAACAAGTTGACGGTAGTGAGGTCCACCAGCTTCAGCTTGTGCCACAATCTTACCGTTCTCTGGCTCTATTCAAACAATATCAGTTATATCGAAGCTGGAGCATTTTTTGGCTTAGAGAAACTCGAGGAACTGGACATTGGAGACAACAGCAACCTTCGCATCATCAGCCCTACAGCTTTCCGAGGCTTAACTAAGCTGCACACCCTACATCTGCACAGGTGTGGCCTGTCAGAGCTCCCTGTTGGGGTATTCCGAGAAATGTTCTCTCTACAGTACCTTTATCTGCAGGATAATAACATTCTAAGTCTGCATGATGACACTTTTCTGGACCTTGCCAACCTCACCTATCTCTACCTGCACAATAACAAAATCAAGATAGTAACAGACAACATGTTTCGAGGCTTAATCAATCTTGACCGACTGCTGCTGCACCAAAACCGAGTGATTTATGTCCAACCTAGGGCTTTTAGTGATCTTGGTAAGCTGAAATCTCTGTTCTTATTTTTCAACAATCTTACGATCTTGACAGGGGAGACCATGGACCCACTGGTGTCCCTCCAGTATTTGCGTTTAAATGGGAACCAGTGGATCTGTGACTGTCGGGCAAGGACCTTATGGGACTGGTTCAAACGTTTCAAAGGCTCTAGCTCTGAGTTAGAGTGCAATGTTCCTGACTTCTTGGCAGGAAAAGACCTGAAAAGACTGAAAAATGAGGATTTGGAAGGGTGTGTTGAAACTCCTCAAATTCAGACCAATCTCTTCAGCTCCAAGACACAGTCTGGGAAGTTACCTTCTACTGAAAATCCTCTTGGGGACACCATTCCTAGGTGTTGCCTTGGAGACAATGACAAGTCCTCCATCCTGTCTGGCAAGAGCCGTCAAATTACTAATAACCCTCTCAAGGAAAAAGAGAACATTTCTAAGACGAAATATAAGGAGCCAGAAAGAATGAAAAATGAGACGCAGAACAAGCAAAATGATGGACCTTTGGGAACCTTAACCAACACCCTGGACAAGTCTTTGGAAAACCTAAACCCTGACCTTATAGACAATCTGGAATCATCTACAGCATCAAACAAAAAGAAAAAGAAGTGCATTAAAAAGCCCAAATCAGACACCCAGTGCATCAAAGGCCAGGGTTCTGCTTTGCAAGTGCTGCACTATCTCTTCTTTCCCATGATTTGGATATCTCTAGCCATGTCTTAGAACTCCCAGTCTCACTCTGAATACAGGACTCAAGATTGTTGATGCTCATGACAATGATAACAGAAGATGCAGTGACATCTGCAATAGACAGTGACTGAAAAGCTGAAAAGCCTCATGGACCCAACACGGGACAAACAATGATGAGGATGTTAGAGTACATTTAAAAAAATGGATGCCTTTACAGAACACTACAAATCTAATGTATATAATGAATTTGTGCCCAAAATTGTTCTCTATGTACTTAACCGTACTGTGTCTAAGCTACACTTTGGAGACTTCTCCATTTTTTCCTCTCAAAAGCTTTTACTGCTTAGACAGTCCACTGGAAGAATGAAAAAGACAAAAAAAAAAAGAAATAAAATAAAATAATACAAGAAATTGGAGACAGAATGCACAAAAAGAATGTTGGGTCAGTTTAATGAAGTTAATGATCTCCTGCCATTATTTATTCAAAGTGATGCATTTGTTAGGTAATGTTATGTTTTCTTATGTTTATAAAAATAAATGTTTTACCTCCCTCAATTTCATTTCTATTTTCATGACAGAAAGGATATATGGACAGCATTTACCAAAATAATGCTGTTGAATTTGTTCATGGACATTGCAATGGTACCATAGATATGGATTTTATTTTACTTGTGTACAAGTATGAATATATTATGAATAAAAGTTCTTATTTCGTAGATTGTTTGATTGTGTGGTACTTTGCAGTATGACAGACTGCATAAACACCATCCTCTCAAATCCTTTCTCTTTCTTATGCATACAATTTGTTTGACCCAAATTGAGGCTTTAAATTGGGTTCTTGTAAATTCTTAAATACTTTCATAAGAACTTTATGAAAAAAATGTTTTTTTAAAAAGACAAAAATGACGTAATAAATATTTTTTTTTGTTGCCCACAGTGCCCGAAAGAAAAGTTGGTTTCAAAATGAATTTGATTTCATCTCAGTACCCATTGACGGCCAAACAGTATGCCTCCACCCTAACAGAACTTTGGCCCACTGTGCTTTGTTCATTGTTTTCAGATGTGTTAGAGAGAGGTGACTGACGGCTTTGTCAAATCTTCGGGCATGATTTGTTTGCTTTCTGTTCACCCTCATCAGGACGGTAATTGACATATCCCAGTGAAGACCCTCTGTGGGCTCATTTGTAGTGAAAAGAGCTTGAATTTCCCTTACAATGGTAGATGATCCATTTCTCTAGGAACATAATATACATTAAACATGCAGTTGCCTGGTGGATATAAATGGAAGCAACTTCTGTTCATCTCCTCAAAAGGCCATCTGAAAGATCAAGCAAATAAATGCTTATGCTAAGATATGCCATTTAAAACAAGATCAACATCCACCATCAGCATGTATCCATGTTATATATTACATAAATAATTAATATACAGCTGCACAGGCAGCATGATGATGATGAATGTAAAACAAATCGCCATCTTGTTTTTGCAAATGGAAGCAGTGGATATATATATATATATAGCACTGCTTTTCTAGTGAAATAATACAGTGCACCCTCGCGCATTCACGCATCAATGATTGCAACTCCACCTCATCGTAGATTTTTAGTAGGCAATCACATGACACCGTACGTGCATTCTATTGGCTGATGGCATCCGGTTCCGCTCTGTTCCGTCAGTCTCGGACTTTCGTGAGACTCAGTGTATCAGAGTGTGGGAAAAGGTAATACAGATAGAAGGTGGTTTAGTATCAGTATGGGGGGTTTCCATAAATGTTTAAATCACCGTAAATAATAAGATGACTAGATCGTGATGTCCATCGCGGATTCCTCAATCGTGTGTGGCTCCTGGAACTTATTACCCAAAAAAAGGACAAGGGCACACTGTACTATGAAACATTTACACACAAATTAGTTTAGGATTTGAAATACACAAATACTTAGTTAGTCATTAATCCATGGTGAACAAAGGTCAGTACAATATAGAGAATTACAGTGTATTCTATCCCAAATTAAGTCAAGATTTCAACAGCTCTCAGTGAAAGGATTAGAAAGCATTTTGTCTGTGAACCTGTGGAGGTTTTCATTTTGGTCGATTAACCCTGAAACTTAAGAAGGCTGAAGGAGTCTTTTGAAGATATTACTGTAATCATGAATAGGAATCAACAGGGAAAATCAACAAACCTCCATAGAGAACCTCTACTCGAGTGGCTGGTAATCTGCTCATACAATCATCTCAACGACACTCACTTTCTGAGCCCCGTTCATATGTTCAAATAACCTATTCCCATAAGGGCCTGCTACTCTTTCTTTACACCAAAGCAATAAAACATGTATAATAAGGATGATATGAATTAAAGAATGATTAAAAACAAACTGCACTGTGTTAACCAGTCTGTCACAACAGATTCATCCAACAGTTTTTCCTTCAAACCTTTGGCACGCCAACACATGAAGACAGATTACAGCCATTCCTGCCATCAAATATGTGGTTATTTTGGATGTTGATACTTTTGTCAATGAGAAGGTCATGTTAGTTGGTTTGTTAAATTATCAGCAGAATTAAACAATAACTTGTAAACAGATGTCCACAGAACTTACAAGACCTGCACGTAGTGATGGACTCCATTAAAGCTATTACTAAATCATCCTAATATCACCTGAAGAACATCTCGGGAATAAAATATATGATGTCTCAGCAAAATGTGGAAAAACTAGTCCATGTATTCATCTTCAGTCGGTTTGATTTTTGTACAGCATCTTTACTGGCCTACCTAAAAAAATCATATAGCCTCCTTGAAGCCAATACTGTAACAACAGCCGATAATGTAATACCAACTGATAACGTAATAAATTTGGCCTTTCTGAAATGTAACGGGGAACGTAATAACTAGCCAATAACCTCATATCTGGCCAATAGTATAATACGTCATGAACCGATAACGAAATAATTTTTGGCAAAGGTTTAGGGTTTGTTTGTTTTTTGGTTTTTATTTTTATCAGTCCAATTATGTAATAATTCATTAGCCAAAAATTACTACATTAGTGGTTCAGGAGTTTTATTGCTTTATTGTCCAGTTATGCTATTGGCATGTTACATTTCAAGAAAGTCAAATTTATTATACTAGCGTCTTTTATTATGTTATTGGCTCTTTTTACATTATTGGCTTGAACACTCCTGCAGATCATTTTGAACTCTGCTGCTCGCCCAGAAAAGTGGACTACTGCTAGATTTCATATAGGTGTCCAAATCTTCAGTGTCTTAAAGACCCTTTTCAATGTTTTCTCTTTGTTTTTAATTTTAAATTATGCTTTTAGTCTTTTACTTTTTAATGTATTCTTTTATTTTAATGTAAAACACTTTAATTTTTTTATACATGAAATGTGCTATACAAAAAATAACTTGCCTTGTCTTGTTTTACCAATTGATGTTCTGCTAATACAAATGGTCCACACTGCACAACTTCCAACCATCATCTCATCAACTCTTCAATTTATCAACCTTGTTTCTTCAGTCATCCATAGGCAACAATTGTGGAAAACACTTAATCTGCAGTTTTTGTTTTTTTTTCAGCGCTGCATATACGCTTAAATTGAGGGCAGTTGTCAATGACAGGAGTGAACCTTAATGGTACCATAGTCCCAGCTTGCTGCTAATGTCATGGGCCACCAATTGGCCAAATGTTTCATGATAGCATATGTCATCTGTGACTTTGACTACCCCTGTGTTCACCTGAGCCGCAAGTTTATAATCCTGCTGTGATTTCTGGCTGCCTTCCTCACCCAGCAACGTTCATTCATCCATTCATTTCCTAGCCGCTTCATCTGCTTGCGCGGGTCACAGGGACCTGGAGCCTATCCCAGCTGCCTTAGGACGTGAGGCGGGGCAAACTCCGGGCGTGATGCCAGAGTACCGCGGAGCTACACCCAGCAACTTGCTGTGTGTGTGTTTCCCAAGTGACTGCTCTGCTTACTTTGTCTCATACACTGAACACTAAGCCTGGCGTTAGCTCATCAACCCTTCTAAAGCAACTACACAAACAGCGCTTGCTAGGCTGTTTTCTGTTCTGGCCTTTTGTTCTAAAATGAAAACAATCTGGACAGTATCAGAGATAGATCATTCACAAACTCTACTTAGAGCTTGTGGTAATGGGAATATATGTTTTCATGATTTTTTCATGAAACAAATCACAATAAAATCTTTCAATTAAACATTTCAAGAACATTAAATTTCATGACATTTGTTTTACCCGACAGATTGGTGGAGAGTAGATATTCTTTTCACAAATCAATTTATCATTCAATCAATTTTTATTTGTTAAGTACTTAATCACATCAACACCAAAGGAGAGTTATGAAGGTTAGCCGCAGCAAGACAGAGTACATGTGTGTGAATGAGAAGGACCCAAGTGGAAGAGTGAGGTTACAGGGAGAAGAGATCAAGAAGGTGGAGGATTTTAAGTACTTAGGGTCAACAGTCCAGAGTAATGGAGAGTGTGGAAAAGAGGTGAAGAAGTGTGTACAGGCAGGATGGAATGGGTGGAGAAAAGAGTCAGGTGTGATGTGTGATAGAAGAGTTTCAACTAAAATGAAAGGAAAGGTGTACAAAACTGTGGTGAGACCAGCGATGTTGTTTGGTCTAGAGACAGTGTCCCTGAGGAAAAGACAGGAGACAGAGCTTGGAGGTAGCAGAGATGAAGATGCTGAGGTTCTCTCTGGGAGTGACCAGGAAGGATAGGATCAGGAATGAGTACATCAGAGGGACAGCACATGCTAGAGGTTTTGGAGATAAAGTCAGAGAGGCCAGACTGAGATGGTTTGGACATGTCCACAGGAGACATAGTGAATATATTGGTAGAAGGATGCTGAGTTTTGAACTGCCAGGCAGGAGGCCTAGAAGAAGACCAAAGAGGTTTATGGATGTAGTGACAGACAACATGAAGGTAGTTGGTGTGAGAGAAGTGGATGCAGGAGACAGGGTTAGATGGAGGCAACTGATTCGCTGTGGTGACCCCTGAAGGCAATAGCCGAAAGGAAAGGAAGAAGACTTAATCACATCAACAGACATTTCAAAGCACTTTTTTAGGAAGAGTAACCCAACAGAAATTATAGATATTAAAACTAAATATCTTTTTTTTATTGTAAAGTTTTATAAATGTCAAGGATTATTGAACAATTCAAAGTAATTGTACGCTGTTTATTGTATTTAATCAGAAATCTATCACTACATTCAGCGAGCTGCTGAAAGTCAAAAGTAACAAATATCAAATAAATACTGCGATCTTAATACACAGAAATATTTAAGAAATTAACAAATACAATATGAAAGTAGAACCAAGGCAGTCACAGACTGCAACATCCCGTGACACCTCTGAATACAAAATATTACTCTGATCTACTCACGTACAGTAGGTCAAAGATCAGAGCTACTTTAACAGATCAAAGCACTAGCTTTGATCTATAGTCTCTATCATCCTGTCCTCCCTTCTCTCTTTCTATGTTATGTGGCTCCTGAGTGTGCAAAAGTTGAAATTTGACCTTGACCATGTTTTCTCAAGGTCAAGGTCATCATCTCATTTTCATCCCCTATTGCCGCCCGAGTAATGTGCTTTCTGTTTTATCGTTCTATCTGCAACAGTTGCGAAGATATCGGGTACACAAACGGATGGACGAGCACACGCAGTGACAATTGCAATACATCACCGCTTTGAAGCGGGATTGTAAAAAAGTCAAGTAAAATGTTAATGCTTTTCTCAAACGTTATAATCGTCACTACTACAACCATTTCCCTGTCACTGTGAGAAAGCTGCAAATAATGGTATCATGTGATCTATGGAGGGGTTTAGCGATCAGACTGCCAAAATATCACTATGAAATGCACAATGTACAAGCACAAACCTTCTTAATACCAAGACAAGAAGAACTGTTGTTGATTTTTGTTCTTCTCTGGGCAGAAGCCCCGGACCTTTCCTTTGCCTGCCACACACCATGCAACATATGCAACCCTAGTTGCTATTCCAGCAGGTGATACGAAAACAGGACATTAGATCCATGTAGTTTCAGGCACTTTCATTTTCTTTTAAAAGGCAGGTTCAAACCTGCAGAACTACAACTGCTGAAAAAATATAACTTTCAATATTGTAAGATAATAAAATTAATACATTACTTCTATCACAACCACACAAGATGGAACATAAAAGACAATACAAAACATATGTTTACAATTCACGGTGATCGAAGTAAGTTGCATGTTTTTGATGGTAGGAGGAAGCCGGAGAACCAGGAGAGAACCCACACAGACATGGAGAGAACATACAAACTCTGCAGTGAAAGCAATCCAATCCTCTTACTCTGATGCAAGAGCACTGCCCACTGTGCTACCCTGCTGCCCGTAACAGCCCTTAATCATGTCTATTTGTACAATTTTCATACACATATCTAAATAACTTCTCAACACAGATCAACATGCATCATAATATCTAAAAAGGAAGGGCAGACCTATCCTGCAGAGCAGACTTATCCTCTATTCATCTTAGGCTACAGGATCATGTGATTTAACCAGGAAAAGGACATTTAATATCATTCAGGATATCATTTTTATATCATGCCGGCTGCTTTATCCATGTAAAATCCTTTCATTTAAGCAAAAAAAATCATTTTAACAAAAACGAATAGATCACTGCCTGTATCTGGATGTCTTTTGAGTTCATTGAAAATGACCCAACTTCAGCTCCTAATGCAGATTCAGACACTCCATGTCTCCTCAAGAAAAAAACGAAGCTTTGATCATAAGTAAGAAGGCATGTTTTTCCTCAGCTTCAGTGAATGTGACTGAAATACGTGAGTTCACAGCTCAAGGGGAAGGCTTATGAGAATGTTTAGGCTGCTCACTGCAGAGGAGTCCCAGACTTCGACAGAAAGACTAAGAGTGTTTGCCTTCTGTTCTGCATACTAAATGCTCTGATGCTATCATGCCCTCTTTCTATCAAACCTCACTCATATTCTCTCTCTATCTCAACGTGTCTATTTCTGTCATTCTCTACTTCTACTGCTCTTACTCTCCTATCACTCCCAAAGCACAAATACTAATTCACGCTTGAAAAGACTCTCCGACTAATATCTATACGAATCAGCCACTCAAACAAGTGTCTGGTGGGCTTTGAGGTTGTTAAACATTTGTATCATTTGTAAACACTGCATGGAAATTATGGGAAATCAGAAAAGTCAAATGTAATAATCATCTGAAGGCTTTAAGCAGGCAAAGCATTCTAAGCTAATTGAGTCATTCATTGAAAAAGAAATATGAGTAAAATTGAGGCAAATATTTAATCATGCACAACTAATGCTGTAAATTTCTTACAAATATGAATTATTAAATTTCCCCCAAAAATCATTTAATAGATTCAATGAAAAGAAAGAACTTAACTTATCCTATTGAGTTTAGGGTTTAAAATATTGCAATTCCACAAATCCTCACTAACGCCAGTGGTCTCCTGGTCAAACTCCTGAATTGTGACTGTACTAGATTAATGCCCAGAGCCCACTCATAAGGTCACATCACCAGGACCTTTATCATGATCCTCTTTTGAATGTTGATGATGATGATGACTCCCTTTTTTACATTAGTGCGATCATGACAAGAAATGCTGCTAAGGGATAAGCTTTGGATATTTAGAATTGGAGTGGACTATAAATGAAGCTTTTACTGGCCAAGGAAGCACACTATTTTTTCTCATATTAAAAGACACACTGACAGTGACGCAGAATGTTGTTTGAAAAATACATATCAAAAAGATGTAAAAAAAACAAAACATTGGATGTTAGATTATCATTACAAATGAAAACATGTTCCTGATGAGAAAATCTCTGATGTACATCAGAACTTAATCTAGAATGCTTCACCATGATAATTCTGCACATTGTGACATGATTCCTGGGCAGGAAAGTGGTGAAATGAGGGTGATAATCTCATGAACCATTTATGTGGGTTGAGCTACTCATTATTTCTCAATCATTCCTGGATTTGGGAATGGAGAGTGGCAATTTGTTTTCAATCCTAATTCAGCCAAATTAATGCGGCAGATATATTCAAATCCAAGCCGTCACTGGGGCACTCAGTCTCCACCAAAGCTGCATCTGGAAGCGGCAGAGCTTTTGCAGACGATTAGGCTGATATCCAATAGGATTTTGTCCCATACACCTCATGAAAGCACTATGTAAATGGGCCCATCTAATGATCCAACTTAATATGATTAAAAATAATTCTACCCATGTACACTTGCTCTCACTCTCTTTTTTTCCATTGGTTTGGCTCTTACACACGACAACATTGTATTACCCAGGGCTCTTCATGTTAGACAGTAGCATGCCAGTGTGCAGCGTTCTCCAAGCCAGCTGTCCACAATTTTAGAGCACAGCTTTGGATCTTTGACCTAAGCAAGTAGGTCAGGGTAAAATTTTTCAATTCACAGGTGTTGCCGGATGTTGCAGTCTGTGACTGCCTTGTTACATCCCATTTCAAAGTGGTGATGTATTGTGATTGTCAGTGTTTGTGTGTCTGTGTTTTTGTCTGTCTGTTCGTCCGTCCATTTGTCCGTCCGTTAGTTAGTCCACCATATATCTTTGCAACATCTTACACAGCACCCACCAGAGCTCTGACCGTTTAATACATTGTAATGTAACATTAGAACATCATGCAGCCAAAATGAATGTGAGACGATAAAGTGTGGAGCTAATTATTTGTATTCAATTGTCTTTTCTTTTCTTTTTTTTATTTCCTTTATGTAATATCTGGTGGTATAGGGTTGTAACCTGGATGATTTTGTTGGCGAAAAATGTTCTTTAAAAAATTAGCCTCCAAAACTGAGAAGCAAGATCACTGTGGTCTGGTGTTTTTCTAAGTGTTGTTTGTTGAATTATCCTCAGTTCTTGGAAATGGTGTTGCTTGACTTCTGTGCCTAGGACTCAAAGACTCAGCTCAATATACTCCCTTTACTTTCATGTCCAGAAAGTGAAGGTAATTCTGTCTTAAAGGAGCCAAGGCCCACATCCCCACTTACCTGATATCTTTGGTTACATTCAGTTGCACAGGTCTTATAGTGATGCTGTAAGCAATGGCTTACTCTTGACTAATGAAAATATACATTTTGAAAGACATTAACATTAAAAAATTGAAAATCAAAGCAGTCAGTTCCTCAGGACCACGATGAAATATGCACATGAGAAAGTTTGTCATTCAAATTGAGTGTGACTGACGCCAATAAATTGCTTTCACCTTGTGGGTTTATTCACTACGTACAGTATAATGGATATGTTGATTCATCCACACTTCAGATTGGACTGTCACTTCAGGCACACAGTTTGTGCAGTATATGAGTAAACAAAATACACCTTCTTGTGCTCAGAAGAAATTCTTAATGTTGATATTTGCAATTTTTTAGGAAAACAAAAATTTGCCCACAAATTTGTTTAGCCACAGTGCAGATCCAGGTCACTTTTGCTGCTGTTTATGGTAAAATAACATGTTTTTGATTTCCATGACTGTGTGTTGCAAATGCAAGAGCATTAATAAACAGGATATACATTTGGGTGAGTTGTCTCGCTGAGTACCAAACAGATGAAAAAATGAACACATGTCCTAAATAGAATGACTGAAACAAATGTTGAGTCTTTTCGTGAAGACTAGGCACCTTCCAAACCTATAAGTTATAGGTTGAAACATAGCCCAGGACAAACATGGGAGATACATGTACTAACCACTGCAAAGTCATCTTTGTGGAGAGCTATGCAAACCAACACTTCTTGATGTACTTCAGGGGTTAAGGGGACTGATGCTATTTCTGTAAACCTCTTTGCCTTCAATTTTCAATGTATAATGGAGAGAAATGTTTGAGCACTAGGGAGTTAAAGAAAGGTCTCCAGTGCCTCCAGGACTACGGGGCTTCAAAGTAAAAAAAAATTAAAAAAAATAAAAATAATCTGTTCGTCTGTTACAATGAATATATGAAAAAAGAAGAAGAAAAAAATTTTTTATAGTAATTTCACGAGATATTTACCATATAATATTCTTGATTTCTATCAATAACATCATTGATACTTAGGCCATTTTTTTTGTAGTTTGTAGACATGTAAACAAAATCAAAAAGCATTCAGTACCTTTGTACCAGGATTGTAACCAGGATTTGCTTGTAATTCTGCTCCTCTGCTGCCAATAACTTGATCATTTCTTGCCACTGGGTGAATCCTTCCTGCTGTTTACTCCTCTATATACGACTGATTCCTTTTAATCCGCATCATTGTGTAACCGTTCAACAGTGAGGTTCTTCTAAATCTCCTCATTCTGGGTTTAGACAGTGAAGAAACTGCAAAAGGATGGAGAAAAAAGGCAGAAATGGAAAGAGGCAGGTAGGAGCGAGCACTGTTCACTGGAGTGACTTCAGCCAAACCCATTAGTCTATTTGTGATTAAAAACTGCTCTGGAGCTGATACTGTATCATTAACCTGCCCACACGCCTCTACCCTCTCAATGGGACCTTACAAACTCGCAAGAAGGAATGATCTTGCACCACATATGGGCTGTAAATTTATATGCTTTATTAAGAGATTTAGATCAGATAGAATATACTGTACATGTAGAAGCCTGTGATGGAAGTGAAAGAGAACAGTCACCATCTATTAATAATCACAGTCGTATGTATAGGCTTTTACCCACTGTCACCACTTATAATCCTTTCGTTTTTTTCCCTTATCTGATTGCAGTCTCAGTCACAGGCTTCGCGGTGTGAGATTACTAACATCTGGTGTGTCATCTACTCAAGGTGTTACGATAAACTCACAGCAGAGAGGCCTTCTGGACAAATACAGGGACAAATACAGGGACATTTAGTGATGTGTATCCTATACAAACGAGCCCTAATGTAATGCTTTGTCATTGCGATGAGAGCCAAAACCTAATACCCTGCTAGTCTGGATGTGATTAAAAAGCGTAATCTGAGAGGTACATACTGGTGTGCGATATATTACTTCACAGCCAGATGTTCTCCTCACAACTGTATTTTTTAAACAGGCTATAAAGAGTTGTATGTAGACAACTTAGAAAAAAGGAAACAAGGGAGATTTAATAAAAGAGAAAGAATGACCAGTTCATAAGACTGATCCCAAATGTTAAAGGAAAGTACTGAATGTGTCATGGAAGAAAATTCTATTCTCAGCCACTGGCATCCTCAGATCAAAAAAGATGCATAATCCTATCAAAACACCACACTAGTCTGAGAGTCTG